>NC_143575.1:3692200-3953878 GCF_048544385.1 Mastigoproctus giganteus
ATCATCTTTGCATCAACAATAAAAAAAAATTTAAAAAAAGTTAAATGAGATGAATCAATATTTTTATTTGAAACATTTCAAATATCTGAATATTGTGTACAGCTATGTCTTGCTTTATTTAGATTTTTTCTTCATCTACCTAGGTGGATTCTTACAGCTCATTGTAAAGATGCTCACTGGGGTATACCTTGGACCAATGAAGATGATTCTAGACTTTTGCAAGGCATTCATGAATATGGAATGGGAAGCTGGGAGGCAATTAAGATGGATCCCAACTTGGGTCTGGGTGACAAGGTTTGTGCCATTTTAAATATTGGCTTCATATTAACTGTTGTTTTATGAAATAGTACAAATTAATGAAAAAATGAACATCAAAACAATACAAAATAATAATTTTATATACTAAATGAAACATTTCAACAATCTTTTTTGTTAGATGCTCACAACATTGATATACTGAATGTTTTATTGATATACTGAATGTTTTATTGATATACTAAAGATTGTTTGTACTTATTGATTTTATTAGATATCGTATTATCCCATGAATTGAATTGTATGTTATTGTAAGTAAAAGAGATGAAATTGAGCATTTAACAGCATTTTCACAAATATTAGATATTTTATTACAGATTTAGAAGGATATTTGAGCATTGCTGTCATTTTATATAACATGTATAAAAATCGTGGACCACAATTTAAGCAAAACAATATAGTAATATTCATGCTGACAAACAGATAATACATAAAGCAACATGTTGCCCATTAATGATTATAATTATTTCCTTTTAGCAAATTGCTAGCTGACCAAGAAATAAATTTCTTTAATTTTTATTTTTTTAGATGATTAGAACAGTTACATTAAAATTCTACTGAGCAAGTAGAACTTGAAATAACCATAGCATTCCATTATGTTATCTGTTTAAGTATATTATTTGCACAAATAAATTTGGATCTTGAATTCTTACATTTCCAGTTCTAGGCTTTCTTTCTTTCCATTTTACCAATTGCATTAATCTTTTTTTCTTTTTTTTCTTTTTTTTGTACACATGATAAATACAGATGCACCACAGATAAATTGAATTCAAAACTTAAATCAAAAAACTGCTTCTTCCCATATAATTTTTTCTTGGTTTTTGAGGAGGCATGTGCATTATGAAACAAAAACTATGCTATTTACAGAAGGAAATAATATAATTGATACACTGTATCAATTAATATTTTTCATTTATGTTCTTTGTGAGTTGAGCAGCTGTAGCTCTAATATAACAACACTTAGTGAGAAAACTAAATTCTAACTAGCAAAGCACTCGAAGTCGGGAAAAATGAAATGGAAAATGCCCAAACAGAATATCCAAAGCCAGCACCTCTAATTAGGTTAAAGTATTGGAGATTTCAGACTTGAGTCAAAATGAAATTAAATTTTAAAAAGAAGAAACCAGGGGATGTGCATTTTAGAATATATTAAAAAAATTGACAAAATAGAAGCACACCAGGTAGCAAAGTAAATTAAAACGTAAAAAGTGTGGCAATAACAAAATCTGAAATAGTGAGAGTGCAGTTAGCATTAGTACAGACATATGATGCAAGAAAACAAACTCATACAGCATCAACCAAAAAAATAAATAAATAAACTTCCCATTTCACCTATCCATTCACTCCAAATATTTGTCTAGTTCTGCTTGAATTTATTTAAGCTGTCAACTTGTACAATGACAAATGGAAGTTTGTTCCAGCAATCAACCACCCGCTGGCTAAAGGCAAATTTTGATGGATTTATTCTACAACTGTCTTTCCTCAGTTTGAATTTATGTCCCCTCAGGTGATTAATCTGGGCAAGAGGAAGAGTTCCAACAGCATTGAGCTTGCTCAAACCATTCAAGGCCTTATACACCTCAATCAGGTCATTTTGCAGGTGCCTAGTCTGAAGACACTGTAATTTGCATAGCTTAAGCCTTTATTTGTAAGAGCAACCCTTTGTTCCATTCACTAATCTTGTTGCCCTTCTCGGTCCAGCAGGTTTTCCTTCCTTCTAAATAAATGAAGCCTCTAGACCTGTATACAGCACTAAGGTGTGGCCTGACCATTGCCTTATACAGCGAGATAATCACCTCCTTATCCCTACTAGAAAAATTCCTGTACATCATTGACAAGACACCACGAGCTACTCTTGCAGACCGTCTGCACTGCTCGGAAAACTTCATATCAGACTGCACAATTATCCCCAGTTTCATTCTCTACCACCCTGAGTGTAGTACCACACAGTTGATATGTTACTTTGGGGTTACTGCTACACATATGCAGTACTTTACATTTGTCAATGTTAAAACTTCAGGTACCACCTCTCAGCCCATCTGCTGAGCGTTTCTTGATCCTGTTGTCATAGTGTATTGTCCTTCATGTAGTAGTAGTAGTTCATCAAATAGTAGTAGTGGCATGTGATGCAAGAAAGCAAGTATATGAACTTATTCAGCATCAGCCAAAAAAAAAAAAAAAAAGAAATACAAAACAATTCCCTCTAAATGTTTGTCCAGTTCCTCCTTAAATTTATTTAACCTATCAACTTCCACAACAACAGATGCAAGTTTGTTCCAGCAATTAACCGCCCGCTGGCTAAAAGCAAATTTACGCACATCTATTCTACATCTGTCTTTCCTCGATTTGAATTCATACCCCCTTAGGTTAATAATCTTACAAGGGGAAGAATCCCATCAGAATTCAGCGTGCTCAACTCATTCAAAGCCTTATACACCTTATATGTGAGGCAGATTGCCTCACAGGTACCTAGTCTCCAGCTGCTGCAATTTACAGAACTTAAGCCAAGCCTCTCTTGGTAAGAGGATCCCTTCATTCCACTCACCAATCTTGTTGCCCTTCTATGTACATGCTCAAGCAAATCTACATCCTTCTTGAAATGAGGCCTCCAGACCTGTATGCAGTACTCAAGGCATGGCCTGACAATTGCCTTATACAGAGGGACAATCACCTCCTTTTCCCTGCTAGCAAAATCCCTCTATATCATTGACAAAATCCCATGACCTGCCCTGGCAGCCTTCTGCATTGCTCAGAAAACTTCATATCTGACTGCACAATTACTCCTAGGTCTTTTTCAATTTCTGCCACCTTTAGTGTAGTACCACACAGTTGGTATGTTTCTCTGAGGTTACTTCTATCCATATGCAGTACTTTGCATTTGTCAATGTTAAACTTCAGTTGCCACTTCTCAGCCCATCTGCCCAAATTTTCTAGATCCTGTTGTAGTAGCACAATGCCATTACTATCATTAACAACCCTGATATACCTTCATCAATATTATTGATAAATATACAAAACAACAGTGGACCCATCACCAAACTCTGTGGGACTCCGATAATAACATTAGTCCACGAACAGCAGCAGCACCTATTGATTACCACCCTGTGTCTTCTCCCACTCAACCATCCTTTTATCCATCATAGCAACTTACCCTTAATACCATTCTGCTCCAATTTGTACAGTAGTCTTCAATGCGCAACTGTGTCAAAAGCTTTCCTGAAATCCAAGTATATGATATCATAATTATTTTTTGCATCCAGTTCCTTTGTAACCACATCATAATATCCAATCAAATTTGTGAGAGAAGACTTTTCCTTAACAAACCCATGCTGTGTCTGAATTATTGCTGCACTCTTGTCTAGATGATCTTGTAATGCATCTTTAACCAGTGATTCAATTATTTTACCCGGAACAGAAGTTAGATTGGTCTGTAATTACTTGTGTTACCTTTCGATCCTCTTTGGTGAATTGGAGATACATTTGCACATCTCCAGTCCGTGGGGACCTCTCCTGAATCCAAGGATGCTTTCATAATTATGACTAAAGGTTTGCTGACTTCCTTTGCCGCCTCCCTTAATATAACTGGATAGTTCCCATCCACCCCAGGTGCCTTTCTTATGTTTTACTTCAACAATTTGGAAGGGTTGCCACTAACAACCCTTCGAAATTTCTTATTGTCTGCAAACTTAGACATTAAGTCTCATTTATCTTCATCAATAACATTAGTCCACGAAGAGCAGTGTCCATTGATTACCACTCTCTGTCTTCTCCCACTCAACCATCCCTTTATCCATAGCCGCAACTTACCCTTAATGCCACATTGCTCAAATTTAAACAGTAGTCAGTCTTCCATGTGCTAGATCAAAAGTCAGTATCAAAAGGCTTCCTAAGTTCCAAGTATATGATATCAAAATTATTCTTTGCATACAGTTCCTTTGTGACCACATCATAGTATCCAATCAAATTGGTCAGACAAGACTTCCTGTTAACAAACCCATACTTTGTCCGAACTGAAACTGAAGTCTTCTCGAGATGATCCTGCACTGCTTCTTTAACCAGAGTCTCCATTAATTTCCCCAGAACAGAAGTTAAACTGACAGGTCTGTAATTACTTTTGTCACACTTTGATCATCCTTTGTGAATTGGGGTTACATTTGAATATCTCCAGTCTATGGGGACCTTCCCTGAGTCCAAGGAAGTTCTCATAATTATGGCTAAGAGTTTGCTTACTTCCTTTGCTGCCTCCTTTAATATAACTGGGTAGATCCCATCCACCCCAGTTGCCTTTATTATGCTTATTTTCAACAATTGCTGCTCCACTTTTCTCTCATTTATTACAAAATCATTTAGCTCACTGCCAAAGTTTAATATACCTCTGGCATTCCCCTCTGTGAATAACTCCTCCATTCGATTGATATTAAGTTCACCAATCTGATTCATCCCCTTCTTTCTGCATAAGTAAAGAACTCTTTGCTGTATTTCTTTGCATCCTTTGCCAAAGATTTCTCGTAATCTGCCTTTGCCTGCCTAACCTCCTTTGTGATTTGATTACAGACTAGCTTATATCTACAGTAGGCTTCTGTATTAATTTATATGTATCCCATGCTTTTTCTTCTCTCTGCCACATGTCTCATTATTTCATCTGACATCCATTTAGGCCTAAACCTTGAACAATATTTCTTAGTTGGTATGAAAAACCTAGTAGCCTCCAAGATTAATTTCTTGAAAATGCTTCCCATTTAGAATTTGCTGTTAGTAACATCATCAGTTGGTCCCATGTATAGAATTTAAAAAATCTCTGAGACCACTGTAGTCATCTTTACGAAAGCCCTCATAAAGGCCCATAACAATGCTAACACTAAACTTATATTCCAATACAGTAATAACACTATATATATATATATATCAGTATCAAGTATCATCTCCTACCGAGTTATGTTATATGAATTTCATATCTCCAATCAAGTTTAAGTTATGTGTAGTAAGTTGTAACGTTGTGTTTGTAAAATCTAAGTGGCTATAACCGTGGAGTTATTCGGTCTTTTCTAATTTTAATAGAATAACTGTTTGTTCATCAAAATTCAAAGTTGTTGAATTTTTTCATTACCAGGAAATGCTAAAATTCAGTTTTTTGTTGTTTTCACTAACAGTTTATTTGCTATTTAAGTGTTACACTTAAAAATGTTTATTAATAATTATTGGATAGATTCTTCCTGATGCAGAACAGAAACCTCAAGCCAAAAATGTACAGACCCGAGCAGATTACCTTCTTAAAGTTTTGCGCAAAATGATTGAGCAGGAGAAAACTGGATTGGTATGTATTTATTTAATTGACATGATAAAATGGTAAAATTTTGTGAAATATTAATTATGAATTATTGACTGATTAATAATTTTCAATCTTTGGATTTATTATTTTTGCTTCGTTATTTTCCTTGATGAACTGTGAAGACTTTAAGCTGCAGGCTATGTATTCTCATCCTGGTACCATACAGCTCCCTTGGAGTAGTATAAAGTATTGTCCAACAAGTCTTGAAATGGTGGCATTTATGAGTATCAGATTCATTGCCTTACTGTATAAAACTTCGAACCCGTCACCATCAAATACGAAGGATGCGGTAAGGTCAGGGAATGACCACCGGATACCTCGGAGCAATGTGGCCTTAGTTGCTAATGCTCTTAAAAACCAAAAAAACAACATCAACTGTATAAAACCGAGCTTCATTTAAACCGACTAATGATTAGCAACATAAATTTGATGCATTAAAATGCTCACCATATAGATTATAATGCTTGAAACTGGCACTTAAAATTTTTGTATTAAGTTCACCTTAGAATTAAAAAGTATAATGGGTTTGGAAGTATATGCAGTGTAACGGGATTTTGAAAATTTTGAAAAATGTTGAAATTGCATTGGTAAAGCTTATTGGCTCAGAGTTAGGGTGAACTGTATATTGTATGCCCTCCACGAAAGGATTTATAAAAATGAGTAACTATACTCAAGAATTGATTTATTAAGACTGAATTTATCAGTTAAAAAGTGTTTCCTTTTTTAAATATTTTTAATATCTTGTATTTTTTTAACTAGTTTACAGTTTTATTTCAAGCTCAAAATATATATTTATTATCTCCTGGTCAAAGTATTAAAAAAAATTGTTTGATTCTTAGTAACATTAAATATATATAACAGTTCAGTACGAATGTGCAGGAGTGTACTAGTATGTGTATATAGGGTTGATATTAATATGCTTTTGATATTAATAAAATGCGGTTGTTGTTAATATTAATATTCTTGTCAAAATGGTTAGTTGCAAACTCTTCTGGCCTATGTGGTTGTACTAAAATAACTGATTATATTATCAGAGTATAATTAGGTAGTTTAAATTCAGTTTTTGTTTACATGGTTAATAGCGGTTTCCAAAAGTATAACTTAGAAATACATTTTCTAAAAAAGGTATTCCTTGTAAAAAAAAAAAAAAAAAAAACATGTAGTGGACAAACAACCATTCTGTTGAAACAATTTGGATTTTTGTCCACTACATGTTTTTATTTTTTTTTAAATAGTTATGTATGGTAATTCTGATGGGCATGTTCTATTGCATAAGACTTGTAATGTGCTGAGAATATTAACACATTCGCTGCCAGCTTAACCTACGACCTTAATGAACTGAATTCAAAAATCACAGATTGAGTCGATCTAGATTGGGAAGGGCAAAGACATTTTTGGGCTTTCTTCTCGCTATGGCTGAAGTGATGGAACCCATGTTTAGTCTCTAGAGCTAAGTTCCGGTCAGCCCGTCCCTATTTCTTCCATCATGCAGTATGACTGATGACTTTTGAGGTTATGATGAACGTTGTGGCGAGATCCAATATTCCTTACATTTCGAGGGTACAGCTCTAAAACAGTGTTCGTAGGCCGGCCGCTAGTTAGGACACTGGACCGAACCTATTGGTAACTCTCTAGGAGGCTTCCAGATCAGCTAGTGTATAATCTTGCTACCTCTACTGCCAGATAGTGACTGGAAGGAGTCCGAGTAGTGTGTATGCGGGGAGCATTGCCGAGGCCACGTTATGTCAAGGATCTGGGTATATTCTTACCACGTGTACGCCATATCCAAAAATTTCATTACTTCATACAGCATGTCCCACCCACTTTTTCTTACTATTGAATACACCATGAATTGTCAAACTAATAGAGCAAGCTTATCTGCGAAAGATCTAAACCTCCCAAGCACTTCCTAATTCATTTTACAAATATACGTGGTCTCAATTCTGATCACAACGATGTCCATTTCCACTTGAAGCCTGCCAAACCCCATGTACTTTTTCTGACTGAATCTCAGTTATCAGTTGATTCAACTACTGCTCATCTCAGATGTCCAAATTATTTGCTGTATGATTCCTTTCGCCTCAAAGGTGGTACTTATGCATATGTCCGTTCTGATATTCCCTGTCAAAGACTTGGCAATTTGGAATCTCCTCTCTTTGACCTTCTCTGGCTTAAAATCTCTCTACCTCATTGTGTCAAATTCATCTGTTGTCTCTACCGTTCTCCCAACTCCACTAATCACTTGGAGCTCTTTGACTTCCTCTCTTTGCAACTTGACTTTCTCCAGTACAACTTTCCTAACAGTGAGGTAATTTTCCTTGGTGATTTTAATGTTCACAACTCCAGCTGGCTTCCGTTTTCTAGTCACACCGACCCGTCAGGTCGAGATGCTGAGGCTTTTGCAATTACTAATGACCTAGCACAGATTGTTCATTTACCTACAAGAATACCGGACAATCCTAATCATACAGCCAATATGCTTGATCCTTTTTCTCACAAACAACCCTTCTAAGTACACGGTCAAAGTGAGAGGTCCTTTAGGCACTTCAGATCACAGCTTGGTGATTGTCTCTTCTCCAATGGAACCTTTATCTCATGGCTAATCCCAACCTCATGTTGTTTGGCATTACAAGAATTCAAAATGGGATGACCTGCTAGACTTCTTTTCTTCTTTTCCTTGGTTGGATTACTGTTTCAAAAGTTCTGATGTCAACGTTTGCTCAGATCGTGTTAGTGAAATTATTCTTGCAAGAATGGAATCCTTTATCCCACACTCCACTTTAAAATCTCGTCCTTTATCTAAACCTTGGTTTTCCAATAAATCTGCTAAGGCTGTTCAAGAGAAGAATGTTGCATATCGTAATTGGCTTGTTTCTAATTCTTCAGTTTTATTTTCTGCCTACACCAAAGCTGGCAACAATTGTAAAGCAGTTATTAATCAGTCCAAATTAGAGTTTGAACAGGCTAAGAGTAGAAAACTTGTATGTGAGCATTCTGGTCTCTTGCCAAAGCTATTTGCCATCTCTGCTCCCACCTCTGTCCAAACCAGATGGTTCTGTTGTCACTTCAGCCAAGGATAAAGCTGACCTGCTAGCATTCCATTTTTCTTCCAGCTCATGTATTAATGATCTTGGTAAAACACCTCCCACCATTCCCAACACGCTCCATTCAATGCCTCCTGTGGTCTTCCATCAAAAGGATATCAGAAGGATTTTGATGAATCTTGATGCTAAGAAAGCTCCAGGTCCTGATGGTATTTCTCCACTTGTTCTCAAAACCTGTGCTCCTGAACTTACTCCTATTTTTTGCCGCCGTTTTTCACTTTCTTATTCCAAAGGTGTTTTTCCTTCTGCTTGGAAATTTGCTCATATTCAGCCAGTTCCTAAAAAAGGGGTGACAAATCCCTCCCATCCAATTATCATCCCATTGCAATCACTTCTACTCTTTCTAAAGTAATGGAGAAATCAATTAACCGCCAACTCTTAAACTAACTAGAAACCTTCCGTCTGATCAACAATCGCCAGTATGGATTCCGTCAGTGTCGATCCACTGGTGATATTCTGGCTTATGTTACCCATTTATGGACTAATTTAATGGAAAGGTTCGGTAAAACACAAGTAGTTGCTCTTGACATCTCAAAGGTGTTTGATCGTGTTTGGCATAAAGGTCTTCTAAACAAGCTTCCATCTTATGGTTTGCCAACTGATTTTAGTAATTGCTTATCCAATTTTCTCTCTGATCGCTCACTGAGGGTGATGGTAGATGGCTCTCTGTCTTCTAACTTCTCCACTAATTTTGGTGTCTCCCAAGGTTCAGTTCCTTCCCCCACTCTTTTCCTCTTGTATATTAATGACCTTCTTCCATTGACTGGAAATCCTATCCATAGTTTTGCCGATAATAGCATTCCACTTTCCATTTTGAGAAACCTTGTCCTGCTTAATCAGCTTCAACTTCTCGAAAATCTGCTACCAATTCCTTAAATGCCGATCTTCAGGTAATTCTCCAGTGGGGCAAAACAATTTAGTTGATTTCAACCCTTCTAAAACTCAGTCTTGTCTTATATCTCGCAAAAAAGGATTCTTCTGCTCCTATGCTTATCTTTAGTGACACTCCGATTTCTAGGCAAAGTGATATATCTCTTTTGGGGATTACCCTGACTTCTAATCTCTCTTGGCACAAGTACATTACAAATATTGGTTCCTCTGCTTCTAAAAAACTTGGTTTTCTCTTTCGCTCTCGGCATTACTTTTCTTCCAAACAGCTGCTCACTCTGTATAAATCACAAATCCGCCCTGCCATGGAATATTTTTTCACATCTGGGGTGGTGCCCCCAAAACTTCTCTCAGGCTTCTTGATTCCATTCAGAAGAGGGCAGTTAGGTTAATTAATGATTCATCTCTAACAGAGTCTCTCCACTCGCTTTCTCATAGACGTACTGTTTCTGCTGCATGCCTCTTCTACAGCTACTTCCATGGGCACTGTTCTTCTGAATTGGCTTCTATAATTCCCGCTCTCTCTTTCAAAACAGTCCAAACACGTGCCACCACCAGCCAACATCCATTTACTGTCCAACTTCAAACCCACAGAACCAACTTTTCATCTTCCTCAGTTATTCATTCAACTGCTGTTTTCTGGAACAACCTTCCTTCATACGTATTTCCTGAAAATTACAATCTACAGAAGTTCAAGTCCAGTGTCAACAAATATCTTCTTTTGTCTTCTCAACCTCCAACCCAAGTGCGGTACTAAGTACTATAGGTTCTAATACCTCTTGTGTTTGGGGTTCACATAAAAAAACAAATTAGTCAGCTACTGACGAAGGTTGCTGGACAAAAACACCGAGTTTTTCTTCCATAAAAAAATATCAGAAGAACATGGTTCTTAAAGTCAAGTGGTTTTTAATCCAGGTGGATTAAAAACCCTTTCACATGCATATGCATCACTTAGAATTTGTTTTGTGGACTCCAATTTGGGAACTGTGAAGATCAGTTGCCTTATAATGTCCGAGTAAATATAATACCTAATTAATAAGTTTTACAGCAGTTATTTACAGACCATGTAAGGATGGCCACATATGTGCATCATGACAGATCACTTGAGTGCCTTTAGATGCTTAAGCTGTGCACAGATCAGTTGGGTGCCTTTTGATGCTTAAGCTGTGTATAGATCAGTTCGGTGCAATTTGATGCTTATACACAGCATAGCTCTAAACATTAGTGAGATTTCTGTTGCTGCATCATTGACGACAGATATTTTACATCAGGCTTATACTTTGTAACTTTTAGAGCTATGCATACAGCACTAGTTTCATCCATAAGATTGGACTTAACAGAGTTCATCATTGAGAACAACGATTCACAAGAACATGTCAATTAGAAAATTATTAGTAATGCTGTTGTGAGATTTTTTAAACAGACATAAGTTTCAGGAATGACATTTCAAACTTTTAATACCTCATTTTCTGCAGGTTTCTTTGTTAATCCCATCAGTTTCAATTCCTTTCAATATTTTCAAAATCAGCTCTGAGGTCGATAAATTTTTGCCTCCAAATTGAGCTGCTCTGAAAATCAATCAACTGCATCTCAAAATCATCCAGGTCGATCCACTGGAACATTTTCAGATTCAGTTCAGCTAGTTTTGTACTGTGCAAACTTAATGAATTTTTCAGTTTATTCCGATTCTCTGAACTTAACAAACCTTGAAGAGAATTGTTCAATAGTTGACTCAGTGACATTCACATAGCATTTGGTGCCTCCGTAGCCAGGTGAGCAGGAGCAGCAGTGCGCAGATTTTGTTTCTTGATTAGACTGGGGTTCGAGCCCGTGACCACCAAATACGGAGGATGCGGAAAGGTCAGGGAATGACCACCGCATATCCCCGGAGCAATATGGCCATAGTTGCTAATGCTCCTAAAAATCAAATAACAACAACAACATAGCACTTGAAAGCTCTGATGGTCTGTTCTCTCATCAGTTTCAAGATCGGTGCTGTATCTTTGTAGGTTTAGGAAATATTTAAACAAGGTGGATTCCTGGAGTGATGTTTCGAAGTTTGAGATTTTTTTTTTTTTTTTTGGGATGCTAGAATTCCACGTGCCCAAAAAATTTGTACTCCTACCACTCTGGGCACGTGTGTGACACCTATGACACACGAGCCGAGAGTGGCATGCATGCCATAGGTTCACCACCTCTACTTTAACACGATTGATAAATTGCAGCAATCCTTGCACAACACAGTTTCTCTTTAGCAAGATTAGAGAATTGCGGCAAACCTCACATAACACAGTATTTTTGAGTTTGCGGGGAAAACTATTATGTTGGATGTAATTTTTCAACATTTTCATTCTTTTTTGTAAATCCCCACTTTTGACTTGCCAGTTGTTATGCAAAAAAATTATTGGGAAATCCCTTTTTTTTTTTTTTTTATTGGGGGGCAATCCCTGTATTTCCCCCAATTTATGTGCTATTGAAATTTTGCTTGTTTGAGACCATAAAAAATTGACTTCGAAGTGTGCAGCTCTTGACTTTTAAGGTTTTTATAAGTGTATTTTGGTTTTTATTTGATTGTTTATAAAATTTTTCATATATTCATTTACTAAACTTTATTCTTAAAAACCGGATTTGAATAATTTCTTCATTGTGAATAAAATTCCAGCCTAAATTAGGCCTAAGGAAAGTAAAAAAGCTGCTCAAAGAAACTTTATTTATCTAGAATCAAAGATACAAATTTTGGATCATGTTAAAAAAGGGGAAAAGGTAGCATACATTGAAAAAAGTTTAAATTTAAATGAAGCAACAATCTGGACTGTAAAGAAAAATGAGCAGAAAATTAGAACTGCTGTTGCTTTAGGATCTTTCATTTTGGCAAATATAATAGCTCGTCCCCAAACACCAGTAATTGAGAAAATGAAAAAAGCAGTCAGTATTTTGATTGATGATAGCGATAAAAAACAGATCCCATTTGACAGCAGTGTAATTAAACAAAAAAACCACTAAAAATTTATAACCATTTTAAAGAAAATGGAGAATCTTCTGTTAACCAGGAGTTTGTTGCCAGTAAAGGTTGGTTTGAGTGAATTAAAAACTGCTGTTGTTGTTGTTTTCGGGTTTTAGGAGCATTGCCGACTAAGGCCATGTTGCTCTGTTTATATTGTCTTTAAATTGGGTGTGTTCTGAGGTCAATTTACTGTTTAATGGATGAAAAAAAAACGGAGTTTCTTGGAGAAAAATTCATGCTGCCCTTGCCTGAGACTAACTAACTAAGCTAAGTGAAAAAGTCCTATAAAAATTCCTCCCGTAATCGATGGGATTTGAACTCAGGTTCTTTTCCACCTGGTGTTGGGGGAGGACACCAATCCTACCAACTGTGCCACAGGGGCAGTAAAAAGCACTTCTCATTCCATAACATAAGAATTCGAGGGGAAAGTGAATGGGCTGACAATGAAGTTGCCAAGGAGAATGCAGAGGAATTTCAAAAAATTATTGAAGAGCATGGATACACACCACATCAAGTTTTCAAGGCCGATGAGACAGGTCTTTGGTGGAAAAAAATTCCCAACAGAACATTTATTTCAAAAAAGGAGAAAACTGTACGAGGTTTTAAGGCGTCAAAAGATCGTGTAACATTACTTATGTGCAGTAGTGCATCAGGAGATTACAAGATAACACCTATGCTAGTTTATAGATCCTCTAATCCTCATGTAATGAAAGGTGTAAATTAAAACAGAAAATCGTTACAATGGATTTTGAAAAAAATTGATTCCAAATCTATTGAAATGATGAAGTCATGGAAACATTTGTCAATTGTGACTGTATCAGAATCATAGCTTTATCGCTCAAAGAAGTAAAACTGTTAACATTAAATATAAGTTGACAAAATGTATGGCCAGAGTTGGTTCATTCAGGAAATATGGTTGAACTGGGAGAAAATGGAAATGCTGCAATAGTAGAACTTGATAAGTCGATAGGAGGAGAAGGTTTTGATGATGTGACTGCTGAAGATGTTCAAGAATTACTTGTAGAAAAAGAGGCTGGTGAAGTGAATTTGGTGGAAATGGCATCGGAGGTAAACCACATTCTGAAGTTCTAAATTTTACACTAAAAAGCATACGGGAAGGCATAAACTTAGCCGAGCAATTAGAATCTTATTTTTTGAATGCAGATCCATTACTGAAAGGAGCAAAAAGTTTAAAAAGGAGCTTCAAACATTAAATTCCATACCATGAAATTTAAAGATTTATCAAGCAAAAGCAAACAAATCCAGATTACTGATTTTTTAAAGAGAGCAGAAGATACACGAAATCTAGATGCTGAAGAAGAAAGTTCAGAAGGTGAAGATATTCTGCAACAGAGAAAACGCTCTCGTTTGATTGTACTTAGCAGCAATGAAGAGGAAGAAAATTAAATGAACATACATTATCTGACATATATGTATCACAATTTGTAAGACATTTGTTCAGTTATTACTATTTTTAATAAAAATTAAATTTCCAATAGTTATATAAAATAAAAGATGTATTTTTGTTAGCTTTTGGAACATAACTCCCCTTTTTTTTGGCTGGTTCTTAGTCCTGTATAACATGGTTTTTGGCTACAAGAGATTTTGTAGGAACCTAACTACCATGTTATAACGAGTGTTACCTGTACACAGAATCATAATGTTCAGTGCAACATTTGGATGAAATGAAACTAAAACTTCCAAATTGCTACACCATACTCAAGCTTCATTATTGGCTGATGCCTCTTATGGACTTATAATCACATGCCTCAAAAATGGCAGCTGAAGTTTAACATTGATATGTGCACGGTACTTTGAATAGTGATAATCCCAGTGTAACTTACCATTTGGACAGTACTGAACTGAAGGTAATGAAAAAGATCTGGGAGTAATTGTACAGCCCAACATAAGTTATCTGAGCAATGCAGACAAGCTTCTAAGACAGCTCATGGAGTTCTGTTATATATCATTGACAGAAACCTGTGAATTTTACCAGTAGGGGACAAAGAGGTGATATCCCATTTTATAAGGAAGTGGTTAGGCTGCACCTTGAGTTCTATGCACAGGTTTGAAGCTCCATTTTAGGAAGAATGTAAATCAGTTGACATAGGTGCAGAGAAGGGTAACAAGATTAGTCAGGAGCACAGAAAGGCACTCTTACCAAGGAAGACTTGAGTTATATAAATTGCAGCATCTCTGAAGAGACTTGACTGAAGTGTTTAAGGCCTTGAATGGGTTTGGTAAACTAAATACCAATGTCATTTTTTTACTCTTTCTCAGATGACACATGCAAGATAACATAAATTTCAATTGGAAAATGGTTGATGTGCTGAAATTCACTTTTATTGAGAGAGTAATTGGCTGTTTGAACAAACAGTTTATTTGACAATCACATCTTTAAATAAGACATTTTCTTCACATTTATCCATTAAGAAATAAACTATTCAAACACTATACAATGTGACAAATAATTTTAATGAAGAACATCTAAACAGCATTAATCAGACCATTAAATTTAAGCTTGAAATTAAGCTAATAATAATTTGCTATATATCATTGACAGAAACTTGGATATCCTAGTGACTAGGGATTGCATTACCAGTATTCAAGCCATCCAATACCAGTATTGATGGTATTTAAAAAAAAAAAAAAAAAATGCATTTTTAAAATTAAGCAGCAACACAATTTCCATGATCAGAAAAACTGTCAACATATATCTATACTAAAATTGATGTATATTTGTCCACAAATTTTAAATCTCTGTTCATACGTAAACATATTTTCCCTTCAAGCATGACCAAATGCTGCTTTATAATCTAGCTCTAGTTGCAGTGACCTGCGATACAAAATGCATTGACTTGAGAAGTGCAGTATTCAATTTGTTTTTTGATCGAGACTACTAATTAGCTATATATTTTCTGGTGTCTTGCAAATGGGTAAGATTAATGACATTATCTATGTATTTAGACTTGTCAAAAAAACAAACTTTTTTTTTACAGCTATGGATAAGATTTCACCATGGTTTTATTTTGAATAAAACCATGGTGAATAAAAAATTTTGAATTAAACCATGATGAACAGAATAAAAGATGGGAATGCAGATGTGCAGGAGTGCTCAGAACCAATAAAAGCAGTTGGGAGGTAGTACGAATGGACTGCATATCCAACTAAGAATGAGCCACAAGATAAATTTGTTAAAAAGAGGAAATGAAGACAGTGACAATTTATACCCAATCAGCCAGTGCAGAGCAAGGCATTCAGCAGAGGATCCCTTTGTACAAAAATTACATTTTAAAAAAAAAATAGTGGATGTTAATTTTTTGCTGTTGTGTCTCAGCTAACTGCTTGTGATGGCATACCTTTCAACAAAATTTGCACATCTTACGATTTGTAGAAATTATTGATGGCAAAAGGTTACAAAGATATTCTGAATTTGCCAAACACAGTTAAAGAAATCATTTTGAAATATGGTGAGAAAATCCAAAAGGCAGTCATAGGGGAGATTTCAAAACACAAAGTTGGCAAAAAGGTGTCAAGCCATATATTTGATGAATGGACATAAATAAAACATCGGCACTATATGAATATTAATATTCGTGCAGATGACAATTTTGCAACCTTGGCCTGATACACGAGTCTGAATCTCTGCCAGCTGAAAAATGCACTTCTCTGCTGAAAGAAAAAAATCGAGGTGTTCAGCATTTATTTCAAGAATGTTATTTCTTTGACCACTGATGATGCATCAATTATGCAAAAAATAACCAGAGGCAGTCAATTAATCATCAGTTATACTCGGCGCTTGGCATTCAATTGGCTGTCATAAAAATACTTTATAACAATTTGCCTTATAATGAGAAGGAAGGGATGACTGAAGAAATGCCATATGTAAGAGATTCGGATGATGAAGAAGACAAGACAGATACGCTGAAGATTTAGTTTGGTTAGTGGCACCGGAATTGATGCTACTGATTTGGAAACTATAAGTATACGATACAAAGATTTTGGAACCCTTATTGAAAAAATCTGAAAGGTGGTAAAGTTATTTCGTAGATATCCAACAAAAGATGGTAGTGTACTGCAGAAATACATTAACCCGTTGACTGCTACGGCGTAATTGGGTAAACGGGTTTCCAATGCCAATCTGAGTTAGACATGTTAAAAAAAAAAAAAAAAAACCTAAAACATGGATAAGAAGAGACCACTGACTGAAGAAGAGCTTGAGCTCTATGCTAATACGAGTGACTCAGAATTTGAAGAGATTTTTGACAAGCTGTACAGTTCTGGTTCCGACAGTGACAATTATGAACCTTCTAATGATTCAAGTGAGGATAACAAAGATGAAGCCAGCTCCCAGCCTGAAGATAATCCTAATTCTCCACAGGCAAGTACATCAAATAATGACAATAATTTGTGGAATGAAATAGCACAAGATTCTTCACAATTTATTTTTGAAGAGAACGTTGGCTTGAAAATGGACACAGCAGAACTTAGTGTACAAAAATTGATAGACCTATATATTTTCGAAGAATTTCTTACATTATTAGTCGAACAAGCTAATTTATACGTTTTCCAAGAAATTGAAAAATGTGGACAATCACGAAAATATGCCAGGTTGTCAAGATGGAAGGACACTGACATCTCAGAAATGAAAGTGTTTCTTGGACTTTTGTTAGAAATGGGTCCTTGTTCTTTTCCTTCAATAGAGCATTACTGGAGTACAAGTGCATTCTACAATGTTATGTTTTGGTGATCATTTATGAGTCAAAATAGATTCCAGTTTATATTACGATATTTTCACTTTGCAGATAATTCATTAAAATCTGCTGACAAGCTATACAAGGTAAGATGGATTTTGAATAATTTCAATAATGTTATGCACAATAATTATGTACCGAATAAAAACATCTGTATTGATGAGTCGATGATGTTGTGGCATTGGAGACTGAATTTCCGCCAGTGCATAAAAAATAAAAAGCACAAATACGGAATCAAACTTTACAAACTGTACGAGTCCAACGACCTTATTCTGAAAATATGAACTGAACAAAACATAGGTCATACTGCTGAAGTTGTGCTATACTTGCTTGAGGACTTCTTAGACAAGGGATATGTATTATATATGAACAATGTTTATAATTCTGTTGCTCTGACGAAATTGTTATCTGCCTGAAAAACTTATGTTTGTGGAATATTACACACCAACAGAAAAGAAAATCCAAAAGATTTAGTGATGTGAAAAATTGAAGAAAGGTGAAGTTGCATGGCAACAAAATGGCCCTGTTGTAGTATGTAAGTGGAGGGATAAAAGAGAAGTTCTCACTATTTCTAACAAACACGTTGTTGAAATGGTTGTGGTACATAACCGGAATGGAAAAATTTCAATAAAATCAAACATAATTCGAGATTACAATGGCAGAATGTCCAGCATAGATCGATCAGATCAAATGCTCTCATGTTATTCAGCGCTAAGAAAAACCATCAGCTGGCCGAAAAAAATTGCACTACATATTTTAGAAATATATATACATAACGCATACATCCTTTTCCGTCAAGTTACAGGTTCCACCATAAAATATCTAAAATTCAGAGAAACATTCATTGAATCTTTGTTAGAGAAAAAGTTCTAAACGTTTCAAAGAAGACTAGGTCTGAATGTGAAATTCATTATTTAGAGGCTATACCACCAACTGAAAAAAAAAAAAAAAAACACGCCCGACTAAACCGTGTCAAGTATGCACAAGGAATAAGAGATGCCGCGAAACATGCTATTATTGTCCAGTGTGCCAAGAAAAGTTTGCTCTTTGTGTAGAAGAATGTTTCAAGAAATATCACAAATAAACAATATTATTTTCGTAGTGTCTTAGTAATACACTTTTCTTTATGTATTTGTGAATAAAATTTTTTTTTTTTTTTTTTTGAATAAATTTTCTGTTTTCTGATGCCATGGTTGATTTTTCATTCTTATCCCAGAAGCCCACTATCCATCAGTTGCGTGTATTTGCTACAAATATACTCGTAGCTATGCCTGAAAGGCAAGTCATACCAGTCTGAGTTAACTCGTAGGTGGCTGTTGTTGTTGTTATTTGGTTTTTAGGAGCATTAGCAACTAAGGCCATATTGCTCCGGGATATGCGGTGGTCATTCCCTGACCTTTCCGCATCCTCCGTATTTGGTGGTGACGGGCTCGAACCACGGTCTAATCAAGAAGCGTGTGCTACGCACTGCTGCTCCTTCCCACCTGGCTACGGAGGCGCCCTCGTAGGTGGCATCCTGGGCCAGATCGCCAAATACGAGTTAACTCGTATTTGGCAGTCAACATGTTAAAGAAGAGTTCGGCAAAGACCTGGTTTAATATTAGATGGAACAGTATGCTGGCAATGTTGGAGTGGTTCTCTGAACTGAAACATTGTCTAAGAAGAAGGCTAATTGACTTAAAATCAGACATTATGTTTAGTGTAACCAATTTTGAACTACTGTCTAACAGTAGTTCAAAATTGGTTACAATATTGGTGCTACAGTCAATTAAAGTTGCAGTGGAGGCATTATGTTGTGAAAACATAAATTTGTACATGGCAGATGTAACGCTAAAATTCATGATAGATGAGCTAACCCAGCAAAATACAGATCTGAGCAATTGGCTTAAAGAAGAGCTTATATGCAGGCTAAAAGAAAGATGAACAATATATTCCGACATTTTAGCATATTTGTGTGACTAGAAGATTTCAAACACAGAGGAAGATCATGGAAATTTTTGGAAGACCAATAAATCTGCTATTATGAAGACTATCATAGAAATCGTCAGGCGTCATACAGAAAACGAAACTTCCAGCTCTAGTTCCAGTTTCATCAACAGAATACCAGAAAATATGCCAGTGGTAACTCCTTCTACATCAACATTGTGTTCATCAATGAAGGGAAAAACTACAATTGGTACTGAAGGAAGTCTGAACAGTTACTTGAGCTCAAATCATACAAGACCCGAAAGATGTTAATGTTACACAGATCAGAAGAAAAGAAATTGCATTTTTTCAAGAAGAAGGAATCGGAGGAAAATTTTTAACAATGCTCTGTGAAAGTTTGAATTCAGTTCACCTGATGAGTGTGGATTCAGAAAGAGTGTTTTTCACAGCTGGACTTTTCTGCATCAAAATAAGGTCATGCTTGGGGAACAAAAAGTTTCGACACATTGAGTGTTTTTTCTGCACCTTTTTAAAAAATATATAAGGACTTAGATAAGTGAACTCTGATTCTTTTTTTTTTTTTTTTTTTTTTTTGCATTGTGTTTCTGTTAATTTTTTTTTATTTTTCTTCTCTTCACGTCTACCGGTATTGAGAAATTGAGAAGTTCCAATATTTTTGCAATCACTACTAGTGACTAAAGAGAAAGATAGGTTATATTTGCAGGTAGTAGTAGTAATGGCATGTGATGCAAGAAAGCAAGTGTATGAGCTTATGCAGCATCAGCCAAAAAAAAAAAAAAAAAATCACACATTCCCTCCAAATGCCTGTCCAGTTCCTCCTTAAATTTATTTAACCTGTCTACTTCCACAATGACAGATGGGTGGAAGTTTGTTCCAGCAATTAACCACCCGCTGGCTAAAGGCAAATTTCCGCAAATCTATTCTACATCTGTCCTTTCTTAATTTGAATTTGTGCCCCCTTAGGTTTGTAATCTGAACAAGTGGAAGGATCCCATCAGAATTCAGCGTGATCAACCCATTCAAGGCCTTATACATCAGATCACCGTGCAGGTGCCTAGTCTCCAGCCACTGCAATTTGCAGAACTTAAGCCTCTCTTGCTAAGAGGATCCCCCCATACCCTTCACCAATCTTGTTGCCCTTCTCTGTACACGCTCAAGTAAATCTACATCCTTCCTAAAATGAGGCCTCCAGACCTGTACGCAGTACTCAAGGCGTGGCCTGACCATTGCCTTATACAGAGGGACAATCACCTCCTTCTCCCTGCTAGAAAAATTCCTATATATCATTGACAAAACCCCATGACCTGCCCTGGCAGCCTGTCTGCATTGCTCAGAAAACTTCATATCTGACTGCACAATTATTCCCAGGTCTTTTTCATTTTTACCACCTTAAGTGTAGTACCACACAGTTGGTACGTTTCTCTGGGATTACTTCTACCCATATGCAGTACTTTGCATTTGTCAAGGTTAAACTTCAGTTGCCACTTCTTAGCCCATCTGCCCAAATTATCTAGATCCTGTTGCAGTAGCACACTGCCATTACCGTCATTAACAACCCTGCCAACCTTTGTATCATCTGCAAACTTCAACATTAAGCCTGATATACCTTCATCAATATCATTGATAAATATACAAAACAACAGTGGACCTAACACCGAACCCTGTGGGACTCCACTAATAACATTAGTCCACGAAGAGCAGCACCCATTGATTACCACCCTCTGTCTTCTCCCACTTGACCATCCTTTTATCCATTGTAGCAACTTACCCTTAATACCATTCTGCTCCAATTTGTACAATAGTCTTCCATGCGCAACAGTGTCAAAAGCTTTCCTGAAATCCAAATATATGATATCAAAATTATTTTTTGCATCCAGTTCCTTTGTAACCACATCATAATATCCTATCAAATTTATCAAACAAGACTTTCCCTTAACAAACCCATGCTGTGTCTGAATTATTGCTGCAGTCTTGTCTAGATGATCCTGCAATGCATCTTTAACCAGTGACTCCATTATTTTACCCAGAACAGAAGTTAAACTAACTGGTCTGTAATTACTCGTGTCACCCTTCGATCCCCCTTTTTGAATTGGAGATACATTTGCACATCTCCAGTCCGTGGGAACCTCCCCTGAGTCCAAAGACGCTCTCATAATTATGGCTAAGGGTTTGCTTAGTTGCTTTGCTCCCTCCTTTAATATAACTGGATAGATCCGATCCACCCCGGGTGCTTTTCTTATGTTTAACTTAGGTGTGCAGAAAGCTAACGGATTCAGGCCAATACATTTTGCATCTAATGACCTGCACAGATATTATTAAATGTTAATGAATAGCTGTTTGAATATTTGTGATAGCAACAAAAAAAAAAAAAAAAAATATATATATATATATATATATATATATATATGTGGAGGAAATCAACACTATCAAAGGATTATTATTAAATGATGGGTACCCAAGTAATTTAATCAACAGGACCGTAGAAAAATATTTTAGCAGTATGAACAACAGCACAACATGCAGCATGGATTAAAAAGGAGTAGTAGTAATTCCATACATAAAAGGTATTAGTGAAAAAAAAATCAAAAAGAATCTGCAAAAAAGTGCAGGCTTGAAGTGATCTTTAAGCCAATTAATAAGATAGTGGTCTGGTACAAAGATCCAGCACTAGAGCATAATAGAAGGCATATAATATACAAAAATATATGTTGATGTGGCAAAGTATATATAGGCAAGATAGGAAGAAAATTTCAAGCGCTGATAGACAAACACAATAAACACATTGCTAAAGGGAACACTAAAGACTCGGAATTGGGAAAACATGCATTGGAATGCATTCAGGCATATAATGATGGGAACTTTGCAGTGATAGGGGGAAGAGGAAAGGAGACATTGTAAAAAGAAATATAAAATAAGTCTTTACATTAAGAAATTTAGCCAAATGGCTTTAAACAGAAACAAGCTGAGAAATATAAGGGAGCTGTGGAATAAGCTTTTCAACAATTAAATGAAGTAGGAATTAATAGAGCACGGCAGGGAAGTGCTAAAAAACGAGAGGCTGTGAGAACATTAGATACTGGATTTAGGCACCATACAAGGCATAACATCAACAGTTAGAGAAAGACCAGTTTTAATCCTTGTTCTGACTCATTATGAATGTGAACAGGAACTTGGTAAGGGGTTGTAATTTAATGTTTGTCTATTAAAATTATTTATTGCAGTGTATTCAAAAAATGTTTGAATAGTTTATTTCTCAAGAAAAGCAATTTATTGTGTGGTGGAAGTAGGGTTAGTGTTTTGCTTTCAACCAGAGAGTGATTGGAACTAACTTCCATCTGTTGTTGTGTTAGTAGATAGTTTGAATAAATTTAAAGATGGATTGGACATAATTAGAAGGGATGCAAATGAAGTGTGTGTGTGTGCGCGCTCACGCACACATCAAGCAATCATGCAGGAAACAGTCCTGGAATATGTGGAATGTGTATGCATACTGTGAGACTGAGTCCCCCATTGTTAACTGTTGCAGCTGTATGTTGCAATAAAATATTTACAATGATGTTATAGACAGACACAGTCAGACAAGAATATGAACATAAATTTATTTTATTTATTTATAAGGATGCTGTCTAGGTATCATTTTGCTATATCGCTAGCTGAGAGGGACTAGAGAGAGGGGACATTCTTTCTTTGTCTCTATATTATATGTTTAACCACATCAGACAAAGTTATGATCCTCTTTGGATGTCTGTGTGACACTTTTGTGATGGAGAAACTACAGGAAGCCCTTGCATAATAAGTTTATAAATTGGGTTTATAAAACTGTCTCATCTCCTTTAGAAACCATATGTTTGCTGGCCACAAACATGCCACTTCTCAATTTAGATTTCTAAGTACCACTCAGAGACTGAACTTGAGAACAACCCAGCTATATTTTGTTTCATACAGACATTTGATTGTTTGAGCATTGTCAATTTTGTGTGCATTAGTTGGTCTTAATGGACTACTTTTCACTTGAGATCCATAGAAGTCACTGCACACGGCAGCAGTGATAGTTTAAAGTGGGGCTGTCATTTCTTCATTATAAAAGGCATAAATAAAAGCAAGTAAATCAAATAGTTGTTTAGCAAGAATCCCTTGTATGTTTATAGTTTATATTTTTTTCTTGATGAACTACTATTATTGTTTTATTTTTGTTTAATTAATTCTCTTATGTTGATATTGCAACTTGATCACTTGCTTCAAACATGAAATAAAAAATAAAATTAATACAGTGAACTTTGTTGCTTTACTGTTATGAGAAATGTGTTTATATTTTATTATATATTCTTTAATAACATTACTTATTTTTATAACTCGGTTACTAATTTATGATTTCAGTAATTCACGAAAGATTAAATGTGCCATATTTATTCAAATCTAAGAAAGCTTCTCTTTTTCATATTTTAATACTAAAATTTAAGGAGTTATCTTAAAATCATGGCTATCCTTATAAAACATCCTGCATATCCAAGAAACTGCAGTAAATGTCAGAACAGTTCCTGAAAAGTCAAGCAAGTTTCCAGTCTTATGTTTGATTTTTATTCTCAAAACTTATTTTAAAAATCTATAATTAAAATAGGGAGTGTGATAGAAAAACATGGTATTCTATTCATCTTGTAAATATTTGTTAGAATATTTATTGTTGATGTAACAATATATTTGCAAAATATGTGTATATATATATATTATTCATAAATGGCCACACTGCTTGAAATGAAAATATTTTGTGATATTGAGGTCGTGAGAAAATACATTTAATAAAGTTTAAATAAATTATGAATTCATCAAATGTCAATTTTACATTTTAAACTTTGCCATATTATATGATAAAATATTCAATGTGCTGCGTACTTGTAATCAAAAGAAGAGTAATACATGCATGCAGGTGTTTGTGAGTATGTGTTTTCATTGATTTCAGCATGTTTATTAGAACTTTTTTTTTTTTTTTTTTTTTCAATATTTAATATTCAGTGTATTATCTCAAAGCCAATGTTTACTATCACAATTGTATGGTTTCTAATATTAAAATGAGGATGACTTGCATTTTTTCCACTGCAACGTTTGCTCACCTTATTTTCAATTTTCAGTATTTTTAAACCTCTTATAAACTTAGTATCAGGTTGTGCTTTGTACTAATTGATGTCTTTTTATAAGTTCTTAGAGGAGAGATCTTCAACATTGATACATTTTTACTTGCTTGCAAAATATGTTGAAAAATTGATGTAAAAAGCCCAGAAATAACTACTTATATTTTATTTAAACATTATTTTATTCTATGCTTAGTAATATTTCCAGGTCCAGTTTCAAGAATACATTAAATTTCAAGATCACATTAAATATTTTGTGGTATTACATATAAATCTACCCACAAAACTGCTTTATATACAATGCACATCAGTGATATTCTTAGCATAGGCAATCATCATCATCATCCAAATTTCTTATTTCCAGTGAATATACAGGTTATGCTGGCAGTACAAAGATGCCCTTCTGTATTAACAGTCTTCCTTTTAGTATTTTTTTCTATGCCATCCTATAGATTTCTAGTCCCTATCCAGAGTAAGCTACCATTTGTCTAATGCTTGCCATTTGTCTGCCTGTTTGTTTGCCTCTGGGTCTATTACCGTTCATTTTTGCTTCAAATACCTGTTTAGCTAATCTTCCTCCTCCCATTCTTTCCAACATGTCCATAACCCATATTAAAATTGTGTCACTACAAGAGGAGTAATGTCTTGCTTCCAACTACTATTCTTGTTCCATTTATGTTTCTTAAAACTCTCATTTCTGAACACACTAATGTGTTATTGTTGTTATATTATTATTATTATTGTTGTTGTTGCTCTTATATTATTTCTCCATGATGATGATTATTATTATTATAGTCTTTCCGGTTTTTGGTGTTTTAGTCTATAATCAAATTTTCCTTGTCTTTCCTAACTTTCATAACTTTATTTATTATTTATTTATTTTTAATTTTTTTTTTTGCAAAAAATTTCTGTGCCAAATTATTTACAGCCTTTATTAATCAGGTTTTACTCAGTGATTTTTGGAAGATCTTGTCAGCTGCTATTTAATACTTCAACATTATAATCTTATATTCTGTAATACTTGCCTATTTGTGGCTAAAACTGAATTTTTACATTTCCCACACCAAACTTTGTTAATAACTTACTTTCTTTTATTAAATGGTCCATGAAAATTAAAAAGAAGTGGTGACAAAGTGCAGACTGCCTTCTTCCTTTAATCCTAAACAATTTTCTTTTCCTAATATTTTTCTAAAATTTGAAAGAGCAGGATTTCTAGATATTTTATTAGTGCATCTTCATGATTAACAAAACCAAATTACAGGTTCTTCTCATATTTCCAAACTGTTCTTCCCCAGCAATGATACATCTAACCCTCTTCAATAAGATATTTTCATAGATTTTATCTGGTATGTGGAGGTGCGAAATTTCTCTGTGATTTCCACTTACAGCATTATTTACCTTTTACTTTGGTGCATTTAATGCTCAAATCTGATCTTCTACAACTTGTCCTTAGAAAATGATGCATGGACTGTGTGATGTAACCACACGACACCATTTTCTTCCATCTTTCAGCATTTAGGGCTCATTTAATCTGCAGTTGCAGCCCTTTTTCTACCTCAATAAATTTATTTACTAAAATTTTTTTTATAATATTTTCGATTTTCTCTACCATGCCATTCTAAATTTCTTGTCTTTACAGAACTTCTCTTTATATAGTAGACACTCATTCATCCAGACTACTGATTATTCAAAATCTGTGACAGGTGTTTTGTTTGTTTACATTTTGTAATATTCCTGTACATTACATAAGAACCTTGGATTTTTCATAAACCTTATTACCTTTTTAAGTTTCATTTTCTGCTAGCTCACTTTATTTTTTTGTTTAATTCTGGGTCTGCGTGCATCCATCAAGTTAAAATGAAAAAGGATTGTTTTTTTTTTTTTTTTTTTCAATTGACAAACTTCACCTTGCCAATAAACATGAAATGGATGCTAAAGTGTCACCTTTAATGAATTTTCTTGACTATATGGAACAGCAAGGACATGTTACTCTTTCTGACCAGATGAAATTATATGTTCATATTAAATTTTATGTGAAATTTTATGCTGTAGTATATTTTTAAAAAAATATATATAAACAGCATATATTTAAATAAATTTACATTTCTGCATATTTTTGTCTTTCTTTCATTCTGTGGATTATCTTGGGTTTCAGTTATCTGGGAAAATCCATTTCCAATCTGCCTCAGCTAAATGAGAATCTACTGTATGCCTCTTCTACAGCTTCTGCTAAAGTTCTTTTAAATTTTTGCCTTTCTTCGTCCGAAGTCATATTAGTATAAGAAATGCCATTGAGCAACTTTTATCTCTTTAACTTGATTTCAGTTCGCTGTATCAATAAAGCACCTGTTGATTTGTGTAACTTTTTATGCACTGCAACACCTGCTTTGGATAAAATATACAATGAAACTACCTCATGCTGTTAATGAGTATCAAGGGACATTGATGCATACTGTTCCAGAAGAGTGGTCCATAAGAGTTTATGCATAGTTTGGGGTGGAGGTATCAGTGATTTCAGATTTGTTTCCTAAAGAATCCCATACTATATACTCAATAAGATTCAGGCTTCAAGGAGTTGGGAGCACTACTTCATTCATAAAATATCTTCATTTTGAAGAAATTCTCCATTGTGGGAGAGAGAGAAAGAGCATTATCATAACTTAGACGGGAACCAGAGGCTGCACCATAAACAATCTGACATATGTTTAAGGAAGATAACCTTAAGCCTAAGGAAGGAGGAATCATGTTTAACCAACTTGGTTAGCTATTTTTGACAGAGCCACTCGTGAGTTAGATGTAGCAAATAATTTCGACATTGTTCACCTAGATTTCAGCAAAGTATTTTAGTCAGTTCCATGTGAGTGTTACTATGTAAGCTAGAACATCTTGGAATCACACTTATAAAGATGGATTTCAAGAGGCAGAGGACTCTGATTAACAGTTATTCTTCAGAATGAGCTAATATAACAAGTGGGGTTCCTCAAGGCTTGGTACTGGGACCACTCTTGTTTTTGATTTTCTTAAATAACATTGATGAAGGGATAGAGGGCATGATGTCAGAATTTATCGTGACCATCTCTGAAGTCTTTCTAAGACTTCAGTGATGATCAGAAAATTGGCAGCTATCTTTTAACACAGTGAAATGCAAGAGATTACACTTGCAGAACAGCAATCTCAAAATAACTTATGCACTTGGTGAGGTTGAACCAAAAAGAGTAGAGGACGAAGAGATTTGGGAATTGTGATACAGTTGGACATGAAGTTCTCCAAGCAGTGTAGACAGACAGCAAGGAGGGTCAATGGAGTCCTGTTGATACTTTATCGAACATTTGCTTGTAGAGATAGGATGGTCATAATCCTGCTGTATAAGGCAGTTGAGAGACCACACTTGAATTACTGTGTACAGGTATGGAAACTACTTCTAAAACAATATTGAGCTACTTGAAAGGGTCCAAATACAGGCAATGCACTTGATGAGATTGACAAAAGGGTGTCCATATGAGGAAAGAATTCAAATATGTGGGCTGCAGAATGTGTTTTTTTTTTTTTTTTTTTTATTCTTAATAAAAACCCAAACACAACAGGTTTTAGAACCTCTAGTACTTAGTACTTTGCATGGGCTGATGAATGAGAAGATAAAGGAAGATACTTGTTGACATTAGACTCAAAACTCTGTAGAATGTGATTTTCAGAAAGTATTTATGAAAGAAGGAAGAAAAGTTGATTCTGTGATTTTGAACTTGGACAGTAAAAGGATGTTGACTGGTTGTGGCACATGTTCGGATTGCTTTGGAAGAAAGTGGGGATTATAGAAGTCAATTATAGAAGGAGAACAGTGCCCATGGAAGTATCTATAGAAAAGGCATGCAGCAGAAACAGAACATCTGTGAAACAGAGTGAAGAGACTGTTAGAAATGTCATTAATTTACCTAACTGCCCTCTTTTGAATGGAATCTAGAAATCTGAGAGAGGTTTTGGGAGCACAGCCTGGTCCAAGATGCTAACAACATTCCATGCTAGGGCAAATTTGCAGTTTTTACAGAATGAACAGCTGTTTAGAAAAAAAGTAATGCAGAGTGAAAGAGAACACCCAGTTTTTTAGATTCAGAGGAAGCAATCTTTTTTAAATGTGCTTATGCTAATAGAGATATATAACCCCCTTGTCTAGAAATTAGAGTGTTATCAAAAATAAACATATGAGCAGAAGACTCCTTTTTGTGAGATATGAGACAGGACTGAGTTTTAGAAGGATTGAAATCAACTGTCTTTGTCCCTCTGGAGAGTTACCTGGAGATCAGCATTTAAGGAATTGGTGGTGAATATTTGAGAAGTTGAAGCTGTTTGTGCATGGCAAGGTTTCTCAAACTGGATGATAAAATGCAATGTGCTATCATCAGCAAAACTATGGGTAGAATTTCTGGTCAATGGAAGGTCATTGATGTACAAGAGGAAATGAGTGAGAGAAAGAACTGAACCTTGGTGAACATCAGCATTAGCAAAGAAGTTAGAAGTCAGAGAGGCATCTACCATCACCCACAATGCGTGATCAGAGAGAAAACTGGATACCCAATTACAAAAAATAGTTGGCAAATCTTAAGATGGAAGCTTATTTAGAAGAGCAACTGCATGCTTTTGACATTTTTCCATTGAATTTGTCTATTGATGAGTAATGTAAGCCAGAATATCGCCAGTGGATCAACACTGACAGAATCCATACTGGCAATCATTGATCAGATGGAAGGTTTCTAGATAGCTTAAGATTTGGCGGTTAATTTATTTCTCCATTACTTTAGAAAGAGTAGAAGTAAGTGCAATTTGACAATAGTTGAGTGGGAGGGATTTGTCACCCTTTTCTAAGAACTGGCTGGATATGAGCAAATTTCCAAGCAGAAGGGAAAACAACTTTGGAATAACATAATAAAAAAATGTGACACAGAACAGAAGTAAGTTCAGGAACAGGTTTTGATTACAATTGGAGAAATGCCATTAGGACCTGGAGCTTTCTTAGCATCAAGATTGTTCAAAATCCTTCCGGCACCCTTTTGACGGAAGATCACGGACGCATTGAATGGTGTACTGGGAATGGTAGGAGGTGGTTTACCAAGATCGTCAATACACAAGTTGGAAGAAAAGTAAAGCTGACAGGCTAATGCTAGCATGTCAGCTTTATCTTTGGCTGATGTGGCAATAGAATCATCTGGTTTTGCAGAGGTGGGTATAGAGATGGGCAAAAGTTGTGGCTGATAGCTTTGTCAAGAGATTGTAATGCTCGACTACTATATGGATAAGGTAAGAGTAACAGGCTAAGAGCAGTTTCTACTCTTAGGCTGTTGAAAATCTGCTTACAATTGTTGCAAACTTTGGTTTAGGCAGAAAGCGAACCTGGAGATTTGGATACAGGCCAACTGCGATATGCAACATTCTTATCTTTAACAACCTTAGCGCATTTATTGAAAAACCAAGGTTTAGATAAAGGACGAGATTTTAAGGTGGAGTTTGGAATAAAGGATTTCTTTCCCACAAATTTCGCAGACACAATCTGAGCAAATGTTGACATCAGACGATTTTAAATAGTAATCTAACCAAGGAAAAGAAGAAAAGAAATCTTGCAGATCATCCCATTTTGCATTCTTGTAATGTCAAACAACATGAGGTTGAGAATGGCCACGAGAGAAAGGCTGCATTGTAAAAGAGACCATCAGCAAGTTGTGATCTGAGGTGCCTAGAGGACCACTCACCTCGACCGTGTACTTAGAATGTGTTTTTGAGGAAAAGATCATGTGTATTGACCAGCTGCATGGTTAGGATTGTCTGTATTCTGGTAGGTAAAGGAACAGTCTGTGCAAGGGCATTAGCAATTGCAAAAGCCTTAGCATCTTGACCAGCTAGGTCCATTTGACTAGAAAATGGAAGCTGCGTGGAGTTGTGAACATTATAATCACCAAGGAAAATTACCTTACTTTTGGGAAAGTTGGCCTGGAGAAACTTAAGTTTCAGAGAGAGGAAATTAAAGAGTTCCAAGTCATAGGTGAAGTTGGGAGAACAATAAAGGCAACAGGTGATTTTGAGAGAATGTCGTAGAGAGTTTTTATGCCAGAGAAGATCCAAAAGAGGAGATTTCAAATTACTAAGTCTCTGACAGGGAATATCAGAATGGACATATACATATGTACTACTTTTGTAGTGATAGGAATCATACAGCAAATAATTTGGACAACTAAGTTGAGCAGTGGTTGGATCAACTGAAAAAGAATCAACTGAAATTCTCTCAGAAAAAGTACATTGTGTTTGGCAAACTGTAAGTGGAAATGAACATCGTTGAGATTAGAACTGTGACAATGCACATTTGTGAAATTCACAAGGAAGTGTTTGGGAGGTTTAGATCTTTTCTCAGATAAGTTTGTTCTATTAGTTTGGCAATTCATGATGTATTCACTAGTGAGAAAAGGTGGGGAGGACATGTATGAAGTAATGAAATTCTTGGATGTGGCACATACATGTCAAAAATATACCCAGCTCCTTAACATAATATGGTGTCGACAATGCCTCCCATATACACACACACTTCTTGGATTCCCTCCAATCACTATTTGGTAGAGTAGAGGTAGCGAGATTATACACTAGATGATCTGGAAGCCTCCTAGAGAGTTACCAATAGGTTCAGTCTAGTGGAATATCTAGCGGCCGGCCTGAAAACACCATTTTAGAGCTATACCCTCGAAATGTAAGGAAGATTGTATCTCGCCGTGATGTCTATCTTGACCCCAAAAGATATCAATCACAATGCATGATGGATGAGTTGGTTGGGATTCCTGGAGGTTTGCTCTGGAGACTAAACATGGGTTCCACCACTTCAGGCTTCCAATAAGTCAAGTGGTGGTATTATACCGGTTGATAAGATTTGTCTACCACCTGAACTTGGAAAGTACACCTTAGAGGAGATTTGATTGAAGTATTTAAGTCTCTGACAGGTGAAAGTAAAATGGAAACTACATCTTAGAGTAGATTTGATTGAAATATTTAAGACTGACAGGTGAAAGTAAAATGAACAATGGTGAAATTTTGAATGGCCATGAATTCAAATAACGGGAAGAGGTTTAGATGGGATTGCAGGAATATGCAGCTACGTGATGTGGCACTTTAAAAGGTGGTTTATTATTTATTTATTATATATATATATATATATATATATATATATATATATTTATTTATTATTATTTTTTTAATTATTTATTTATTATTATTTTTTTTTTTTTTGGTCAGTGCAGCAAAAGCCTAGGGCTTCCTTGCACCATACAGCAAATACTAATACTACAGATTTTATTCCTCTACCTCACAGGAATCATCATGTGCATCTTAAAAATGCAAAGCTTCATGTGTGCAGTGGGCATTGTGCTTGATCATATAACCAGACCACCTCACCTCTAGTGAATCCGTGTCCTAATATTTTATGGATTGGCCCCATCTCAGCATAAGTTAGAAGAGTGGGAATACATAAAACTAGCCCACAAGCATTAGGAAAAGGAACTGCTGTGGAAATAGTTAGTTGTTTGAACATCCATGATGGCTAATGCACACACACACACACATAACTCCACAAAAGAGAAAGAAGCTACCGGGTGTAGTGAAAAAATTGTCAAAATTATCAAAAATTGTCATCATTTTTGGGGGTACTGCTCTTCTAATGGATAATGACCACATTATCCATTAGAAGAGCACATCATTCTCCCTACAAAGGGCAGTTGTGGCTAGTTCTTTTCAGTTTGAGAATATTTCCTGAATGGAGTGGCCTGCCAAGGTCTCCATACCTGAATTCCATCATGAGTGTGTCTATGTGAGATGCCTTAGAGAGACACATCTCAAGTCATTGACTATCAGAACCTTACATAAGTCACTCTCCTGGAAGAATGCATTTCAATACCAACAAGATTCTTGAACACTAGTTAACTGCATGAGAACTAGTTTTGATTGTTATTTCACCATCATAAATTATAAATAATCACATGTATTATTTATAATTTTTGGTTACATGTGAGCTAATTTGCATATTTCAAAAAATGACTTTACACGTGGTTCACACACATTGCACTGCCGCATCTATAAGGTTTTGTGAATGTTGCAGAATACTATTATTTTTTTTATTATTATTATTTTTTATTTATTTATTTTATTTTATTATTTTTTTTTTTTTTTCAATTATATATGTGTATATTAGCATTAGTACAGGCATATGATGCAAGAAAGTAAGCAGCATTAGCCAAAAAAAAAAGAAAAGGAAAAAAGTTGATATTCTTTAATATAATGCCTTTATGCAACCACATTCTTATTCCAACATGTCTGCATAATCAAAACTGTTTTAGAAAGTCTTCTTTTGTAAATGCATCATTTTCCTTTCCTGGTTTCCCATTTTTACTTTTCCTTTCCTTGTTACTTAAAATAAGGAAAATATTTTCTATTGAGGGCTTTAAAAATTGGTCTCTGGCTCACTGATTGCAAATTTTTCAAACTTTTTCATTTTGAGTACATATGATAATTGAGAAAAACAAGTAATAGTAATAGAGATGCAAGAAAGCAAGTATATGAGCTTATGTTGCATCAGCCAAAAAAAAAAAAAAAAAAAAGTCACACAACCATTCCCTCTAAAAGTTTGTCCAGTTCCTCCTAGAATTTATTTAAGCTATCAACTTCCATAACAACAGATGGAAGTTTGTTCCAGCAGTTAACCACCTGCTGGCTAAAGGCAAATTTCCATACATCTTCTATTCTTCAACTGTCTTTTCTCAATTTGAATTTATGCCCCCTCAGATTCATAATCTGAGCAAGTGGAAGAATCCCATCAGAATTCAAGTGCTCAACCCATTCAAGGCCGTTTATACACCTTAGTCAGATCACCTCACAGGTGTCTAGTCTCCAGCCGCTGCAGTTTGGAGAACTTAAAAACATTTCTTGGTAAGAGAACCCCTTTGTTCCCCTCACCAATCTTGTTGCTCTTCTCTGTACATGCTCAAGCAAATCTACATCCTTCCTAAAATGAGACCTCCAGACCTGCATGCAGTACCCAAGGTGTGGCCTGATGATTGCCTTATACAAAAGGATAATCACCTCCCTGCTAGCAAAATTCCTGCCTGTATATCATTGACAAAACCCCATGATTTTGGGGACAGTGCACAATGCAGACAGACTGCTCTTGCAGTCTGTCTGCATTGCTCAGAAAACTTCATATCTGACTGCACAATTACTCCCAGGTCTTTTTCATTTTCTATCACCTTAAGTGTAGTACCACACAGTTGGTACATTCCTCTGAGGTTACTTCTACCCATATGCAGTACTTTGCATTTGTCAATGTTAAACTTCAGTTGCCACTTTTCAGCCCATCTGCCTAAATTTTCTAGATCCTGTTGCAGTAGCACACTGCCATTACTGTCACTAACAACCCTGCCGACCTTTGTATCATCTGAAAACTGCTAGAGTGGCACATAACAACAAGTAAAACTTAATATGCCTATGCTCAAAAGGTGCTCTAAGCTCCATCACAACCTTATAGCTACCAATATGTATTCAAGAATTATGAGATCATTTACTAACATTTTGATCAACCTTGTATTTCAATATCAAATTTTAAAGATTTGTATCAATCACTGGCACTTTTTTTCATCTATGCCTTAACTTCAGTGCATCACTATATATACAAAATAAAAGTAACCAAATATTTTCTTTAAACGGAAAAGTTATAATTGTAAAATTGCTTTTATTGTAAAATGCCATGATTTTTCAGCCTTCAAAAAGCTTTTAAGTGATTGCATTTTACAAGTTCAAAAAATGCATAGCTTTGTCAATAGTACATAGCTGTAATTTGAAAATAACTGAAGTTTGTGAGGCATCATTATATATTTCATAATGCAAAATATGAGATGTATAATGTTGCCTTACTTGCAAACCTCAGTATGTTTCTATTCTAGCTATGTACTATTGATGCAATTGCACAATTTATGTCTTTAGTTGGAATTTAATTATAGCTCGAGGCTTGTTAGCCCAAATTTTATTAGTCCGATATGAGCTGTTTAATGTCATGAAGGAAGAGCTTACTGGATATTTTTATCTGTTCTTCCATGCATATATCCTATGTCTTCTCTTACCATTTAAGGATATAGGTCTACCTGGTTCAAAATGTAAGAGAAAAATTTTTATTAAACATAAAACAATTTGTTTTATTTTTTCCCAAATTCTTGGTCATCTTATATTTGAGTAAATATGGTATTTCATAAATCCTTAATAAGGTCATGTTACTTTTCTCACAAGTCAAATCACTAAAAAAAAATTTAATGAGCTTCATCTTTTTGCTGGTAGAATAATAGAATTCCCTCCAAATTCTCTTCTAGCAAGAAACACCAAAAACAAAACGAGGACGAAAACCACGAGCAGAAAAGGTGCACTTGAGTAAACCATATGTAGAAAATGATGACAGTGATGCTTCAGTGTCTTCGGTAAATAGTATACTACTTACTAGAGGCCTGCATGGTTTAAAAAATTGGAGCATAGTCTGCACTTGCAAGCTTGTCTGATTTCAGACCAGTAAACAGTATTGCTATGTATTTTGTTAAATTGTCAGCTTTCACACACATACACATATATAGACCCTTCCTGCTTATTTTACACAATGTAGTTTATTTAATAAACATATCTGGAATTACTGATAGGATTTAAATACTAAAATCATGAAATTATATGATGTTGTCTATTTTAGTATTATAGAGAAAATTTCATTCAATCCAGTGTTATTATTTCTTGTAAACTTGCTTATTTTTTTATGCATGTGTCATGGACTTTCAGATGTGAAAAAGTGCGTTACTGGTAGGTTGCAAAAGCATGATATAATGGGAAGAACGGAGAGTTCTTGGGTTTTCTCTTAACATATATAACCTATTTCTTATCTCCATTAACAATTTAATGAAGAAATTATTCCACTGCCTGTTTGCTTAGCATAATGTTGTATTTTGAATTTTAGTTCTGTTTTATGCTGATAATTTGTATGAGACCCAAACTTGTCTGTTGAAAGATGCTCTTATAGTGTACCGTGGTAACTTAAGCTTTCTTGATAACTTTTCACTGGTTTGACAGGGTTCTTTCTCATTTGGTGAAAATGCAGCACTAATGCAGTATCCAGCTGCATTAGTGCTCCGCAAAATGATGGGCATTGGAAGGGTCATATTTTGTCTGATTGAAATTTGGCAAACTACCTTTGACATTTACAGACATCTAGTGCATTGAGATAAATACTGCAGTTTATGACATGGTTTCACTACTACCCTGATTCAGCATACAGTGACAGATATGACTGTTGTCAATTTTTTTTATTACTCATCTTGCATGGGGATACCTGGAAAGAAGAAATACTATCAAATTTTAAAGAATAAGATCCAGCTCATTTAAAGCATGTGTGAGTATTTCTTGCAGGTGTTAAAAATATAGTAAATGACATCCAATTTACGTTACATAAATTGTATGCTGTTTACTGTAGAGTAATGTTCTGGCACAACATTGTTTTCTAGTGCCCCAATATAGTATTTTCCAACATGTATTGGGATTCCTGTGTCTCGCCACTAGGAAGTAAGGATTAATTCTGAAATTATGTGACAGGTAGTTGTCACTACCAGTTAAAAGTAAGATACAAAAGGCATGCAAATTGTGACATGTACATGTAAGAGAATGGTGTGAGAAAAGAACCTACATCCCTTATAAGATGTGATAATGCACTGACACAAGCCAAGTGATTCATATCATTGATTCATCAGTTCATCTCAATCCCTAGATATGATTGATGATTCCAAGGCTATGTAAGAATTGAAATATATTTTTATTTTATTTTTTTTTTTTTTTATGAAAACCCCAAACACGAAAGGTATCAAAACCTATAGTACTAGTACTTAGTACCGTGCATGGGTTGAAGGAGAAGTAAGAGGGGAGGGGGATGCCGGAAACTTTGCTCTAGAGAACTAAACATGGGTTTCACCACTTCAAGCCTCCAATAAGCAAAGTGGTGGTATTTCACCGGTTGATGAAAGTCATCTACCACCTTAATGAGCTGAATGAGAGACAGCTAACAGAACTCGGATAAGTATAGGGCCAACATCCATCTGACAGATGCTCTTACACTGAAGTAAAGCTGACATGCACTGCTGTCTCCCAGATTTTCAACAAATTTTCAACATTGCTTCTCTGTAAACGTGTGGTACAGTATCATCAACAGTCAGTTGATTGGGCCTGTTGTGTTACAGATTCGTCTTACATGGTCCATTTATCTAAAATTTCTGCAAAATGAACTTCCACTACTATTTGAGAATATTTCCTTGGCTACAAGGATTGGTATGTACTTTCAGCATGACGGAACTCCTGCACATTATACCCGTCTTGTAATACAATATCTAAATCGAATTTTCCCTGAACGATGGATTTGCCACGGTGCTCCCATTCATTGGCCGCCAAAGTCTTCAGACCTCACTCTATTAGATTTTTGTTTGTGAGGATAGATGAAAAGTGCAGTATACAAAGAAAAGATGAATACAAGAGATGAATTGCTCGCTTGCATTTTGGATACTGCTGCCCTCATAAAGGAATGCCAAGACGACCTCAGAAGAACAACACATCATATTACCACAAGCATTCCAAAGTGCATTGAGGCTGGCAGTGGGATTTTCAAACATTTGTGAATTGTAAAAAATTTGTCAATTATTTGTGTTCTGTATCATTCAAAAAGTCAATAAATACAAACAATAAGTCATTTATCATTCTTTAATACCTCTCATAATGGCTTTGTGCGTGCCAGTTTCAAACAGCTGTATCTCCATATCCATTGAGAATTGGACACATATTTATGTGAACTTTTTTACTCAGAATAATCGATACTATAACCTCCCAAAATATTTACTATTCCTCCTGAATCACCCTGTATGTGTAGAAGAAATATATGTAAAGAGGCATTTTATAGAGAAAATATGAATGAGGGAGAATCGCATGAGATGAAAATAAGAGAAAAAGTTATTGAGACTGTTAGATTTGCAGATGATATGGCACTAGTGGCAGATTCTGAGGAAGGATTGCAGAAGTCAGTTAATATGCTAAAAGAAAGTTGTGATAAGTTTGCAATGAGAATAAATATTGAGAAGACAATGGTTATGAGAGTTAAAACATTTGAATAGAAGGAGAGGTCTAGTAGTAGATTAAGGGAAGCCTAATAGTAGAATAAGCAAAGAGTAGTAGAGAAATACAAATAGCAAAAAAGAAAAGGTTTTGAGAGGCAAAGAAGAATATTACATGGGACATGAATTGGTTTAAGGAAAAGATTAGTATTATGTCTGGTATGGAGCAGAGACACGGATATTGAGAATTGAGGATATTAGATGGGAAAGCTTTGAGATGTGGACATGGAGGAGGAGAATGGAAAAGATAAGATAGGTCAATAAAATAAGAAATGAGGCGGTCTCAGGAAGAGTGAATGAGAAGAGATATTCAACTGAAATAATCAGAAGATGAAAGAGAAATCAGATTAGACATGTGTTATGAGGGGAGGGATTCATGAGAGATGTTATGAAGGAAAAAGTTGAGGGGAAGAAGCCCAGACGGAGATTGAGGAAAACTGTGATAGACAAATTGAGCAAGGATGGTGGTTATGGGAAGACAAGGAAGAGGGCTGAGGATAAGGAGATATTGAGAAGTTGTTGAGTGTATGTGTGGACCAGCCCTTGGAAGAATACCGATAATAATAAAATGGCATGTGTTATTACTGTTGTATTTCAGCAGTAAAACTAGTTACGACACACTTTATCAGCAAATAATATTCTTTAACTCTGGACTATAGGCTATCAAAGTACACTACAGAAATTGTTGCAGTACCCTAGTTTTGAAAATTATGATTATAGATTTAATTTGTGTAGTGTGCATAAGAGCATAAACATAAAGTCACCTAAAGCCTAGAAAGGAAGTTCTATTGTTCCCCATTTCTATTTCAAAAAATGGCTAAGAGGTTGCAGTTGGGGGGATTTCATAGTTGTAATGAACAGATACAAGCATGCAGAAAGATTACTGAAATTCTACCTTCAGTGGAATTCCCACAGAGGTTACTCTACATGCCACCCTGGACTACTCTAAAGCAGTTATAGCAAAGTGGGTTCTGCTTGGTGTATCAAAGGAGGAGGAGGAAATTGTATATAGATGAAAGATCAAAACATAGTGAATGCTAAAAGAATGGTCATGATAAAATATGTGGGTGATTATCCCTTTTACATTTGTCTTCTGACAGCTATAAAAGCTGGGTACCTAAGGTGCCAAATCTGACCTTACATTCCTAACCCAGTCCATTGTTTCAAGTGTTAAAAATTTGGTCACTCAAAAACAGCCTGCAGAGATGTAGTTACCTGTGCATCATGTGGATCAAAAGAACACACCCGTGCAAACTGTGTCACTCATATCCAGAGTTGTCCGAGCTGCCAAAGCAAACAACCAAACGAGATCTGCATACACTGGAAATAGGGAAAAAAGTTCAAAAATATAAAATTGAGCAAAATGTCTCTCATCAAGAATCAAAGAAAGCATCTGTTACCTGCAAAATTATCAATATATGCATCGGTAGTTCAAAAGCTATATTCTTTGGCAACTCAAGCTGACTGCTCAGTCCATCCTAATACTCCAGTATCTGACTGGGCAAAATCACTACTCTCTCCCTGACAAGATGAACAATCTCCCAAACAGCATGTCACACATGCTGTGAATATGCTGCTAATGATACCTCCAGATAAAAATCCTGCACCACAACTAACAATGAACAAGAAACTCTGAAGCAGGTGGATTACACATGCCTATTGCTGATGTCATGCATACCAATGAAAACAAATATCAAGATAATATAATTCTTGAAATTCATCCCATGAATGATATGGGCACTGGCAGGCCATTATTCCTAAAAAAAAAAAAGGAGAATACAAAAGTCAACAGGTAAAAGCAAAGCTCCTCTTGTAAATAGACAGATACACCAACTAAACCAAAACAATGCATGACTAATTCAGCAGAACTGTTGTGGACCTCAAGCTAACCTGGTTGACACATATAACCTATTAGGTGAATGCAAACCAACCATTCTGCATCTTTGAGAAACAAATCTGGCCAATCCAATATCTTTGTCAATTAAATGCCACACCTTGTATACAAAAAATAGAAATTCCTCTGGGATAGTACACAGAGGAGTAGCACTACTAATGAATTTTACTGCACCCTCTAGACCTGTCCTGCTAGCATCTTCAGAGGCAGTTGCTTCCCATGTTACTCTTAGCATTAACAGTGTTTTTTTTATTTTTCACCTGATCTTGATTTAATCAACCAATTACCTGTCCTATTTTGTATCATGTATAATGGGCAGTGACTGGAATGGTCACCATCCATTATGGGGCTCTCTGCATCTTGACAAAAGAGAAACATTATGTTCTCATGCTCAGGCTTTGTGCATATAACATCTTGGTCCAGTTCAGCAATTGTCTTTCAGTATGTTCTCTAAGTTTATTTCCTCTCACAGAGCTGACAGTTGCTGAGAGCCCTCATGGTAATAACCACTTCCCACAAATCCATAGACTCTGGACAAATTCTCCTCCTCCTCAGACTGACATACCGGGGTTCAAGCCCTTGACTGCTGAATACAATGCTGTTTCTTGTATTCTGTGTATCTTGTAAACTCCTCTGACCGTTTCGGCGTCCCGAAGTATAAACAAAAAATTTATTTTATTAATTTATACAAACAGCCTGGAAATTTAACAAAGCAATTTTTTTTTTTTTTTTTTTTTTATGAAAACCCCAAACATGAAAGGTATCAAAACCTAGTACCGTGCATGGGTTGAAGGAGAAGTATGGGGGAGGGGGATGCCGGAAACTTTGCTCTAGAGACGTAAACATGGGTTTCACCACTTCAAGCCTCCAATAAGCAAAGTGGTGGTATTTCACGGGTTGATGAAAGTCATCTACCACCTAGAATTTGAATAAAATAACAAAAAATGGCACATTTGGATATCTCTGTTGTCTCATGCTACAGTACTCACTCTGTAGTAAACTCTATTAACAACAAATAATGACAATATAGAATTCTCTGTGTAGATCCAAGTAATCCATAAACTCTGTAATGTGAAAAAAAAAGGAAAGGAATAATTGTTGGAATAAACTTCTCAAATACCCAACTGTATGAGATTACTCAATGGAGTTCAAGAAAGTGAGAACTAAAGCTCATCATATATAAAGAATGAGTAAAAAAGAAACATAGGCTCATTATGCTAGCACTGTAAACAGATCCACAGCTGTTACTTCAATCTATATAAAATCAAATGAAGTAATGATAAATGCCCTCAAATAATACAATTTGAGGGCATTTATCATTAAATAATACAATAATACAAGCTGAATGGAAAAAAAAAAATTTGGGCCTTTTGACATTACGAAGGTATGTCGTTTGAACCAGTTTCAGCTGTCAGAAAAGTCCAAACTGAACTTTTAAAACTGCTTTGCGCAATCTGCTTACAGTCCAAGAATAGTGCTACAGGTCCTGGCGGAATTTATTATTCTGTGATTGCATATTTAAATGAAGTTGACTTTACTGCACTACCACAACTATGTAATCATAACCAAAAATTATTGCCCGATGCCTAACTAGTTATATGGGGAAAACATTGGAAAACTTAATTGATGCCAGAGTAAAAAGAGCTCTGGAGACTGAAAATGTATTTGGCTTTCAAACACTGAGGTCGATATGTGATCCCATGATCAAAACTGAGGCAACTATTTGCAGTGCCTTTCTCGGGAATGCACACTTAGTCATTATATGCCTGAACATTGAGAAGTCATTCAATACAATGCGCCAGTACAGGATTCAAGATCTTCATGAATTTGGCTATCGAGGCCACCTCCAACTGATAAGCTGATTTCAGGTACATTTTTATTATTCCCCCCCCCCCCCCCCCCCCGTGTGTGTGTAAAACAGTGTTGAACTAAATTAAAAATTGATGTGCAGAATGGCCCAGCCAAGTAATACAAATGGCCAATAAAGAAAAATAGTACTTAACTACAACAAAATAGGGGGGGGGAATAGATTAAGAATAAGGATGTTGTAAAGGAATATGTTACTAAATTACTTTAGAAATGATAGCCAATTAGAATAAATTTAGCAGTGCTTCCTGAATAGAACTCACTGCCAAATTCCTTGAAATACCACTGTGTGCACTGTGAACCAAAAACAAATCAAAACAAACCGATCATTGAGCCCATTTCATTGGAAGGTCATGAGGCCTACAGTGGTCATGGATTTGCTGCATTTCAAATGTTAAAAATATCAGTGCATAATAGAACTGATAAGTATTTGGCAAGTCAATACAATAGATTTATATAATGATGGTTCTTATGTGGTGAGAATTAACATGTACCAGAAGAAAGCACTCACAAAGCAAAGCTAAAAAAAAAAAAAAAAAACCCTGCTAACCAAGCTAATAGAAAGTAGCCAAGATACAGATAGCAGTTGCATCCACTACTACTTGTAACATACGAAAATTAAGTTTAAGTTATGTATTAAACAAAAATACTAGATGAAAGTAAGAAAAATAATAAGGAAAGTAAAAAAAAAGATAAATCAAACGTTAGTAGTTGCAATGCATATACATACTGCATATTGCCTGAATAAAACAATATTGAACTAAATTAAGAATAGGCATGCAGAATAGCCAAACCAAGTAAGATACAATACAAAGAAAAACAGTACTTAACAACAGCAACAAAAAGAAGATGGGAGGGATAAATTAATAAATTAGGTATTAGCCATATGGTACACAGAAGCCTGTACTACTTTTTCTGCTACACCAGCCAAAAAAATAGAATAAAATAAACCACTATTTTGACTCCCTCCTCATGTAGTTACCCATCCAATTGACCTTTGGATCTCCCCAAGCTTGCCACAGAGGCAAGTTATTCCAGTAATTAAGTTGCCGACTTAAAAAAAAAAAAAAAGAACTTCCCATGTTCCAGTCTAAACCCCTTCCCTTGTAATTTGAATTTATGGTCTGGAATCATTTATAACAGTAAAATTTTCAACCTTATTTATTTTAATTTCTCCCTCAAGACCTTGAACAAGGTGACTAGTTTCAAACTCTGCAGCCCCATATTCCACATCTTTCCCCATCATATGGATGCCCCTTTGCCAAACTCACCAAGTGGGTTGCACCATCTTTGGGCCCATTAAAGAAGTTCAATGCCCCCCCCCCCCTCTCTCTCTCTCTCTCTCTCAGATATAGTCTCCATACTTGGAAAGGGCAATCTTAAAATTGCTTTGTACAGTAGGATTATGACCTCCCTATCTCTATAAGCAAATGTTCAATAAATTGTCAATACGAAACCATGCTGCTGCTCCTCTTTGCTTCCTGTGTACACTGCTCAGAGAGATTCATTTCCAATCATATAACTCCCAAAGCCCTTTCTTCCTCTACTATTTTTAATTCATCCTCACTAAGTGTATAAGTTACTTTAGGTTGCTATTCCTTAATTGTATGACCTTGCATTTTCCTGCATTAAAACTTTTCCATTTTTCTGAACATCCCTGAACTCTGTAAATCATCCTGAAGAAGTGCTGCTTGGCAGTGATCATTAACTACAATACCAATTTTGACATCATCTGCAAATTTCAAGATTAAATCCATAAAATATTAAATTTAATTCTTATTATTTATTCTGTATTATTATTTTAAATAATTACTAAATTATTATATTAAATTAAATATTATTGTAGTATTGTTATAATTATTACATATGACAAAAAGAAAAAAATCAAAAATATAATTATAAAGTGTAAGAGTAATTGTATTAAAATTATTCTTACAATATAAACCATCTTAACTTAACCTCTTGCTTAAAGTGTCATAACTCAGGCTAACTGTGCAGGTCTCTACTGTTTACTTTTTCAATGATAAATATATAGAACAATTTTTTTAAAATTAATTATTAATTTGATGAACTTTAATAAGCTAACATCATCACTTTTTTCCTTAAATTCAGTTATGACTAAATATTTTATTTTCTCTTGGGGTTTTTTTTTTTTTTTTTTTTTTCTCTTCATAATTGATGATACACAAGTAATAGAGGATTATAAGAATATAATGAAACATTTTTGACCAATAGTAAATCAAAATAAGAGAATAATGAAATAAAAGATGATAGCCTTTTAATGTTTTTAAAATAATATTTAATTAAATAAGAACCACTGTTTTCTGACTGTTGCCCAGTGATAGTGTCTACACCATATAAAGAATACACCCAAGTATATTTGATAGTATAAACCAGAGCTGATGCTCAATATGTTCTACATTGATTTCAAAGTTTGTAAAAGAATAAGAGAAGTTTACAACCTCAATATGATACATAGAACACTTCCATATGGTACTCTTCAGAAATTAAAATGAATATAACATTACAGTAAAAATTAAAGTAAAAAATTGAAAACAATTAAAAAAAACAATTGAACGCAAATAAAAATTAAGTAAAAAATTAATTAAAAGAATTTAACGAAAATATTGCAAAACAGTTTTCCTTCCTGAAGCTGACAACACTTTTCAACCATATATCATGGTCACGGGAATGAAAATTCCTTAAATTCATTCCTGTATTTTCATTTCTGTGATCACAACATAAGGTCAAAAAGCGTTATCGGCTTCAGGAATAAAAATCATTTTGCAATATTTTCGTTAAATTTTTTAAATTAATTTTTTACTTAATTTTTAATTGTGTTCAATTGTTTTTTTTTATTGTTTTCAATTTTTTATTGTAATGTTATATTCGTTTTAATTTCTGGAGAGTATCATACGGAAGTGTTCTACGTATCATATTGAGGTAAACTTCTCTTATTCTTTTACAAATAACCAAGTATATTATAAGCAGTGTTTTTTGGATTCATCTCTTGATTCTTTAATTGGGCCAATGGGTAAAGTATTATTAATAGTAGTGGCACGTGATGCAAAAATGCAAGGCTACAAAGCATCATCAACAAATAAAAAAAATAATAATAAAAAACAAACCATCTCCCATATCACTTGTCTATCCCCTCTAATAATTTGCCTAATTTTTCCTTCAGTTTATTCCAACAATCAACCACCCATTGGCTGAAGATGAGCTCCGCACAGCTATCCTGCAACCATCCTTTCTCACTTTCAATTTATGCTCCCTCGTGTGCACTCTGAGCAAGAGCAAGAATGCCATCAGCATTAAGCTTGCTCAGTCAGATCACCTCTCAGTTGCCTAGTCTCCAGATGCTGCAATTTTTAGAACACTGATGTCTCCAGAACTGTGTGGAGTATTCAAGATGTGGCCTAACAATTGCCTTGTACAATAGGATAATCACCTCCTTATCCCTGCTATAAAAGTTCCTGTATGCCATTGACAAAACTCAATGAGCTGTCCTGGCAGCCTGTCTGCTCAGAGAACTTCATATCTTACTGCACCAAGTCTTTTTCGTTTTCCACTACCCTGAGTGTAGTACCACACATTAATCTGGTACATTAATCTGGGATTACTGCTACCCGTATGCAGTACTTTACATTTGTTAATGTTATACTTCAACTGCCATTTCTGAGTCCATGTGCCTAATTTTTTTTTAGATCTTGTTGCAGTAGCCCTGATTACTGTCATTAACCACGCTGCCAACCTTTGTATCATCTGGAAACTTAGACATTAAGCATTAGCATTAGCATTAGTAGAGGCATTTGATGCAAGAAAGCAAGCTTATGCAGCATCAGCCAAAAAAAAAAAAACCCACTTCCACTTCACCCCTCTGTTCGTTCCAAATACCTGTCCAGCTGAGCCTTAAACTTATTTAGGCTATCAACCTCCACCACAAGGGATGGAAGTCTGTTCCACCAACCAACCACCCGCTGGCTAAAGGCAAATTTCCTCACGTCTATCCTACATCTGTCTTTCCTCAATTTGAATTTATGCCCTCTCAGGTGATTTTTATGAGCTAGAGGAAGAATCCCATCAGCATTGAGCATGCTTAAACCATTAAAGGCTTTATACACCTCTATCAGATCACCTCACTGGTGCCTAGTCTCCAGACACTGTAATTTGCAAAACTTAAGCCTTTCTTCGTAAGAGCACCCCTTTGTTCCATTCACTAATCTTGTTGCCCTTCTCTGTACTCGTTCCAGCAGCTCTACATCCTTCTTGAAATGAGGCCTCCAGACCTGTATACAGTACTCTAGGTGTGGCCTGACCATTGCCTTATACAATGGAATAATCACCTCCTTATCCCTGCTGGAAAAATTCCTGTATATCATTGACAATACTCCATGAGCTACTCTTGCAGCCCGTCTGCACTGCTCAGAGAACTTCATATCTGCCTGCACAACCACCCCCAAGTCCCTTTCATTCTCTACCACTGTCAGTGTAGTACCACAGAGTTGATACGTTGTTCTGGGGTTGCTGTTTCCCATGTGTAGTACTTTACATTTGTCAATGTTAAACTTCATTTGCCACCTCTCAGCCCATCTGCTCAACCTTTCCAGATCCTGTTGCAGCAGCAGCATAGTGTCAGTAGTGTCCTTGACAGCCCTGCCAACCTTTGTATCATCTGCAAACTTGGACATTAAGCTTGATATACCATCATCAATATTATTTATAAATACAGAAAACAATAATGGACCCAACACTGAGCCCTGAGGGACTCCACTAATAACATTAGTCCACGATGAGCAGTGTCCATTGATTACCACTCTCTGTCTTCTCCCCCTCAACCACCCCTTTATCCATAGCAGCAATTGCCTCCAATGTCACACTGCTCCAATTTGTGTAGCAGTCTTCCATGTGCAACAGTATCAAAAGCCTTTCTAAGATCCAAGTATATAATATCAAAGTTATTCCCTGCATCCAGTTCCTTTGTGACTGCATCATAATATCCAATCAAGTTGGTCAGGCAAGACTTCCCCTTAACAAAACCATGCTGTGTCTGAGCTATAACTGAAGTCTTGTCTAAATGATCCTGCAGTGCTTCTTTAACCAGTGCCTCCATTAATTTTCCTGGAACAGAAGTTAAGCTCACAGGTCTATAATTACTTGTGTCAGCCTTTGATCCTCCTTTGTGAATTGGGGTCACATTTGCACATTTCCAGTCTATGGGTACCTCCCCTGAGTCCAAGGAAGCTCTCATAATTATGGCTAAGGGTTTGCTTACTTCCTTTGCTGCCTCCTTAATATAACTGGATAGATCCCATCCACCCCGGGTGCCTTTCTTGTGTTTATCTTCAACAGTTTCTCCTCCACTTTACTCCCAGTTATTTCAAGATTCTGTAGCTTACTGCTTTGAATACACCTCTGGTATTCTTCTTGCTGAATAACTCCTCATGTGTGAATGTCGATGCAAAATATTCATTTAGTTTGTTAGCTACCTGAGCAGGATCATCAACAGTTGACCCATCAATATCAAGTGGACCAATCTGATTCATCCCCTTCCTTCTAGAGTTAACATAAGTAAAGAACTCTTTGCTGTTTTTCTTTGCATCCCTTGCCACGGATTTCTCGTAATCTGCCTTTGCCTGCCTAAACTCCTTTGTAACTTGGTTGCATATCAACTTGTATCTATCATAGGCTTCTGTGTCATGTGTTAATTTGTAAGTATCCCATGCATTTTTCTTCTCTGCCATATGCCTCATTAGTTCATCTGACATCCATTTTGGCCTAAACCTTGAACAATATTTCTTAATTGGTATGTAAAGCCTAGTAGCTTCCAAGATAAGTTCTTTGAATGCTTCCCATTTTGAATTTGCTGTTGGTAACATCATCAGTTGGTCCCACTGTATAGAATTGAAATACTGTCTCAGTCCATCGTAGTCGCCTTTACGGAAGCAATAACCCTTCCCTTTACCCCTAATGGTAGTTACCTCCTTGAGCAAATCCCACCTCAGCACACTGTGATCACTGCCACCTAGTGGTTCGTTTATCTGCAGATTCTTAATGCATGAAGAATCACTGCTGATAATCAAATCAAGAGTATTATTCCCTCTAGTTGCCTCCCGAACATGCTGATGTAGAAAACAATCATCCAATAAATCCACAAAAGCCCTGCTAGTGTATGAGTGACCAACCCACAAATTCCAGTCGATATCTGGGAAATTAAAATCCCCCATTATAAGACTCTCTGATTTACTGGCCCACTCTATTTCCCTGTACAGTTTCTTATTATACTCATCAGAGTCATTAGGCCTATAGCACACTCCTACTCTCAATTTTGATCTCCCAATGCTTATGTCAGACCAAACTGACTCGACACTGCACTGTCCAGTGATGTCGACTGGCTGCACTTCCTTGGATTTTGTGTGTTTCTTAACTAATAGCATAACCCCTCCTGCCTTCCTATCCTGTTTATCCTTTCTGTAGACGTTGTACTCCCCAAATTCCAGTTCTGCATTACTTATATCTGTGTGACACCATGTCTCTGATATTCCAACGATATCCGCCTTTGATGCTTTGAGCAATACCTCAAATTCATCAAATTTATTTCCCAAACTCCTAGCATTGTTGTACACGCAAGTATACATGCACCTGTTCTTTTTCTTAGCTACCCGAACACAACCCATGTGTTTACTTGTACCCCAATGACTCCCAGCAGACTCTGAAATATCCTGCATCTTATTTTCCAAGCTGCTGCTCATTCCAATAGAAGCAGTGCAAGCATCACTTTCACCTCTGCCAGTGGCTACTGTTAATCTATTAGTCCTTGTATCCCCCCAATCTAGCAGTTTTCCGACCCACCTAACACTGCCTCGATAGCATCAGCAAACCTTCTTGCACCCTTTCTATTTAAGTGTATCCCATCCCCGTAGAAGCAGTCTCTCCTGTTAACAAGTACAGATCAGGCTGAAAAAAAATTCTACCCCTCGAGCCTTGCACAATCTTTCCAGGACCGAATTGATTGACATGGCTCTCATATACTCCCTCCTATCATGTCTGGGCAGAATTGCAGACACTTTCAAATTCAACCCTAATTCACGGCTTTTTTTCAACAGTGACCTGTACTTGTTAAGTAATTCCGCCAGTCTCCTACCTTTAATATCATTAGTGCCAACATGTACAACTATATCACCTTTTGTGCCCTTAAAAGATGATATCCGCTCTACAACGTAAATAGACTATATACCCTATCACCCCTATCAATAGTATTAAATTAGAAGTGTAAGACAAAATAATCAACAACAAACATAATGACAGGATTAATAAAAAAATATTTTATTACAATGCCAACAACAACCTTTTTAAAGGTACAGAAATGTAAATAGCAGCAAAACTGGGCCATAAATTATATATGCGACACTAAAAAATCACTCGGTACTGTCATCCTTCGAACAAACACATGACCTTGTCTACCACATTTCATGTAAGGATTGTGAGTCTACTTACATTGGATCTACCAGATTTGTTTTAAACTCAAGGGTTAAACAACATGAAGCATCAGTCATGCATCAAGTGCAAATGCTTTGGAACTATTCCAAGCAATAAATGAAAAACCACACATTCCTGTTTAATGAAGCCAAAATTTTAAATATTCAACATAATTATACTAAGTTATTGATTTTCGAAACTTTAGAAATGAAATTACAAAGAAACTTGATTAACATTCGTTGTCCATTTCTTATTTCTGATTCGTGGTCATTCAAATGCATGTGTACCAAAGACCAATCTCCTATTTATAAGATTCCGAACATGCACAAATTTCGTTAGTTTTATTCCTACCCTGTGAACATGACACTTGTCGAAAAGTTTTGGTCTACTTCATCATCATCAACCATTTTCAGTCCACTGCAGGATGATGGCCTCTCTAGTTCCTTCTGTTTTGTGCAATGGCAATCCATTTACTACCCACAAACTCATGAATTTCATCTATCCATCTCTGCCATTGTCTTCCAGGTTTTCTTCTAGCTCCTATTGAGTAACATTCTGTTATTTTCTTAGTCCATCTGTCATCATGTCTTCGAGCTGTGTCCTGCCCAAGACCATTTTAGTTCTTTAGTTTTGATAAGAATGTCCTTTACTTGAGTTTGCTGCCTAATCCATGTGTTTCTCTTCTTATCTAACAGTTTGATTCCCAGTATAATTCGTTCCATTCTTCGCTGTGTAGGTCTCAGTTTCTCTTCCATTCTTTTGCTGAGTGCCCAAGTTTCACTTCCTAAGTCATGGTGGAGAGTATACATTGGTTCATTATTTTACGTTTCAGTGGGATTGGTCCACTTAAGTGAGGAAATTTTTGTGGATTTTAATTGTATTTTAAATTTGCGTTCATGATAAAATGTCTTCCATCACTAAAGGTTGCCTGGGGGTTTTATATTTCTGGGGTCGGGTTGGGGTTCACCACTACAGTCCTGGATGTTAGCCTACCCGTGTGTTGATAGTGCGGAACACATTATGAGTTTTAAATTATTTTAATATTTATTTTAACATATCATTTATAATTTATTCGCATAAGGAGAGTTGGTTAAGAAGAAATCCCACTGACTGAAAACAAGGTAATTCCTTGTTCATTCCTCAAATATTAATAGAATGTAGGAAGAATTGAGCATTTATAAGCTCTCATTTATTTAGTATAAATTATACATATTTTCATTTAATTTTTAATACAAAATACACTATAAAATACTTGATTAACATGGTGATTTAATTGTAATCAATAACAATTAAATGCGATAAATCGGGATAACTTAAACAAATATTTAACAAAAATAATTGACTTAATGTGACACTTCAGCTTGTTTGACAGTAATTACTTTCTTTATATATGATTCTGTTTTACTTAATTTCAAAAGCAAATTTGGCTCCAAAGTGAGTCTTGTTATACATATTTTTTTTTTTTTTTTTTTAAATACAGCCTAAAAGAAAATCCTGTTTCACATAAATATGTCAAAAAAAATGGCATTAAAAATTTTATTGCTCTTTCTGAAATTTCTTTAAAACCTTTCTTATGCTTAATCCAAAAGTTGATTGAACTGTTGTTTTTGAAATCATCCATTGAGTTTCTGTCACAAGAAATTTCTAAAAGTTGCTCTTTTTCTTCAAAAGAAAGCTATTCTGGGACATAATCTGAAGAAAATGGATTCCTGATCCAATTTTTTTCTTTTTTGCAATTTTCTGGGAAATACAATTTGAAATTATAAGTTTTTTTACTGTTGCATTTACTTTGTCACTAACAGTGAAAGAAGTCACATTTGGTCCTTGTAATGTTAAATTCAGATCATTAAGTCTTCCAAAAATATCAGCTAAATATGCTAATCTAGCCAACCATAATTCATCAAAGAAATAGTCTTTTAATTCACATTTTGAATCACAAAGGAAAATTCGCACTTCCGAGTGAAGTTCAAAAAGACGATTTAAAACTTTATCTCTAGACAACCATCTAACTTTGCTACGCAGTAGTAGTTTTTTTTGATCACTCCCCATCTCTTGGCATAAAATTTTGACCATTTGTAAATTTAGTGCATGGGATTTAATAAAATTATAATCTTAACCGACTGATCTAAAAGTTTTCAGTTCTTCGGGTATTGCTTTTGCAACCAAGGCTTCATGTTGAATACTGTAGTGAGTGAACTTAAAGCATGAGCTCCATCAGTACACATGCCAATACAATTGTTTTCAAAGAATATTATGTTCTGTCGTAAAATTGTCCAATTTTTTAAATATTTCATTTGCAGTTGTTTTACTAAATCCTCAGTGCTGCACAGTAACTTACTAAAGCAACAGTGCATATAGACAGCAACACTACCGTGTAAGAGAGTTTTCCAGGATGGAATAGCAAACATCACGAGATAAGACTCGGTCATGTTTTTGAACTTTCTGACAAATATATAGCTATCTGCTCAGAGGTTGAACAAACAAAATATTTGAAAATCAACACATATGTGAACTCCTGTTAGATTGACAAAAGATAGATAAAACATGTAATTATTTGCCTTTAGAGGGGAAAATTTTTAATGTTTTATTTTTCACAAGCAGCGGCCACATGGTCTCAACGGCTGCCGTGATGCTCCCGTTCTAGCGGCCTCATCGCCAGAGCGATCGTGCCGTAACAGCATGAGAGTAATTCGGCTAGCGTGGCCTTTCAATTCGTGAGGCACGAACAGTATCATTGCAGTGGCTAGACGGGATTCTGACTTAGAGGTGTTCGGTCATAATGCAGGACTAGAATTTGGGGAGTACAATGTGTACAGAAAGGATAGACAGGATAGGAAGGAGGAGGGGTTATGCTATTATTTAAGAAACACATAAAATCCAAGAAAGTGAAGCCAGTTGACATTGCTGGACAGTGCAGTGTCGAGTCAGTTTGGTGTGACATAAGCATTGGGAGATCAAAATTGAGAGTAGGAGTGTTCTATAGGCCTAATGACTCTGATGAGTATAATAAGAAACTGTAGAGGGAAACAGAGTGGGCCAGTAAATCAGAGAGTCTTATAATGGGGGAATTTAATTTCCCAGATATTAACTGGAATTTGTGGGTTGGTCACGCACACACTAGCAAGGCTTTTGTGGATTTATTGGATGATTGTTTTCTACATCAGCATGTTCGGGAGGCAACTAGAAGGAGTAATACTCTTGATCTGATCATCAGTAGGGATTCTTCGTGCATTAAGAATCTGCAAATAAAGGAACCACTAGGTGGCAGTGATCACAGTGTGCTGAAGTGGGATTCACTCAAAGAGGTAACTACCATCAGGGATAAAGGGAAGGGTTATTGCTTTTGTAAAGGCGATTACGATGGTCTGAGACAGTATTTAAATTCTATACAGTGGGACCAACTGATGATGTTACCAACAGCAAATTCAAAATTCAGAAGGATGTAGAGCTGCTGGAATGAGTACAGAGAAGGGCAAAAAGATTAGTGAATGGAACAAAGGGTTGCTCTTACGAAGAAAGGCTTAAGTTTTGCAAACTACAGTGTCTGGAGACTAGGCACTGGCAGATCTGATAGAGGTGTATAAATCCTTGAATGGATTGAGCATGCTCAATGCTGATGGGATTCTTCCTCTTGCTCAGAATAATCATCTGAGAGGGCATAAATTCAAATTGAGGAAAGACAGATGTAGGATATCTTTCTATGTATCACCAGTGGTACACGTACCACAGGTTGAGAAATGCTGGTTTAAATTGTTGTTAACGTAATCAGCTGGTTCCGCTGTTAGAATTTAAAAACTGTCTGTGACCATTGTAGTCACCCTGACAAAAGTAAAAGCCTTTCCCTTTACCCTTGACAGTAATTATATTTTAAACTGAATCCCACATCCTACTTCCTTCCTAATTATTCCTTCCTTGGGGGGAGGAGAATACTTAAAATCTGTTGTACAGCTTCTAAAACTGGTTCTTTAAAATTTATACAAAAATATTTCACTTTTCAAATATACCTGTATCAGTCTGAGGTAGTATATACATACACCATTATCATTTGGATAAGCTATAATAATATTAATTAATTTTTGACGCATTTAATTTTATCAATCTTAAATTCTACAGGCAAATAGAAGAAATTAAGTCACGTATATTGCCAATTGCTTTTAAATTTCTCTGTCTATATAAGTAATTATTGAAAACGACAATTAGGCTTTACTTATAATAAAATGTATACTACAATTGTCATGAAAAATTTTTAAAAGTTAGCATGTATGTATGTATGCATGCATGCATAAATTACCCCACCCTCTGTCTTTCTTCCACATGCGCTCAGACACACACAGCATAATGCAGCTTATTTTAATATTGTTATTAATTAGATCGTATGTATAGCTTAGCTTAATTTTTATTTGTTATTAATTTAATTGCTGAACAGTCATGTTATATTTCACCAAATATGTGGTTATTAATATTTTAAAAATTAAACGTATGTTTAAGCAGCAACCAACTCGAAATGCCAAGCCTCGAAAAGAAAAAAAATCTAAAATACTTGAGGGAGGAGATATAAAGTCAAAGCCTGCAGATGGAGTTTCTCCACAAATAACAACTACAGGTGGAGGGGATGCTGAATCTGTTACAAAAAAGAAAAAAAAAGAAGGAAAGAAAAGAGATAAGGAGAAAAATCTGAAAACGAAAAATAAAAAGGTAATGTATATTTTCACAGTAACTGATATTGTTTTTTTTTTTTTTTTTTTTTTTTTGCATTTTGTGATAATATAGCTAAATTTTATGATGTTTATATCCTGAAATAATTTTAAAACAAATCAGTGGCATAATCAGTTTTTAGGCATGTAAGTATATCTGCCTAAAGCGCTTATTGTCTTCACCACGTCAGTCCATCTGCATGTAATAACTTGATTCCTAGTGGATTGGTTTTTTTTATAAAGTTTTGTATGTTGTTTTAGAGAAAAATTTGGCAAGCCATCTCAAATTTCATTAAACTCAGACCAAAAAAATCTGACAATTATTATTATTTTGTTCTCTGTACTTCCATCCACATTTAATAACTCAACTCCCAATGGATGGATTTCTATGAAATTGCATATTTGGCTCTTTTGGAGCAATCCCAAATTTTATTAAAATTCGACATAGAAATTATGAAATTATTATTTTTTTTATACATATCACGTAGGCTATCCATATACCATATATATATATTGTAATTGAAACAGCAGATATTATGTATGCTGCCATGCAGTGAATGGAGAAATGAATGGGCGATATGGCAGATGTGCAGAAACAAAATGCCTTTGGTTTGTGCATAAAAGTTATTACTTTTTGCTCTCTTTTATATTTATATACGAGTGACCTCCCGCTTAATGCTTATAATTCATTCCGGAAAAACAGAGCGCTAACTGAATCCGGGCTAAGCAAGCACCGCATTCTCATAAGGTAACATAAGTATTTGTGAGTTGCGATCGGTGCCATAGGATATTTCCTAATCAATAATATATGGTAGTGAAAAGGTGCACAACTGTCAGTCAAAATATTTAATATTCAAATATTTGTACAAATAAAATATTCTGCATTACATACGTATGTAATTATGTGGTAACTACTTACATATCAAAATTAAACTTAAAATTCCAATTAAAATCATGAATTTAACCATGAAAAATGTGTTGATTTTGGGTTGTACTTTGGCCACCTTCCTGGTAAACTAAAAGGGGTTTTAATTTTAAATCCCGCGCAGCGTTACCACCCAACAATAAAGTCAACTGATCCTTTGGCGCTTTGAAACCTGGCATGTTTTTTTCTTCTTTCAATATGAAACTTCTTTTAGGCATTTGTTTCCAAAAAAGTCCTGCTTCATCTATATTAAAAACTTGTTGAGAAGTACACATAATACCCCTCTTCAATAATTTTAACAAGTTCTTTTTTGAAAGTTTCAGCTCCTTGATCTGCACTTGTGGCTTCTCCCTACCAGCCCTTACTAGTTTTAAATGGTTCTACATTTTTTTTTTCTCCCTACCAGTCCTTACTAGTTTTAAATGGTTCTACATTTTTTTTTTTTTTAGGTGAGTTTTCTTCAGGTCATCATATAGGCTAATCTCTCTCTCTCTTTTTTATAATATTTAACTTAACTGAATTCTGCATTGGATATTATCTTCAATAAAATTAGTTAAAGTCTCTCCATTTCAATCCTAATAGCCGGCTTAGCCCTAGTTGTTTGCAGTGGAACAGCTGTCTTTCCCGCTGCTAAAATTAATTCTCTATTTTTTATAATTGTTCTTACAGTTAAACTTGCCAGTCCTAAATTATGGCACACATCTGCTTGTCATTGACCAGAATCAATTTGCTTCGAAACGTCTAATTTAATTTTCAAATTCAGTCTTTTTCTTACATTTATAGCCCTCGTACTGCTTCCAGACGTTGCTTTTTAATTTTTATCCGCCATTATTAACTCTTTGAAAATGTAACTGCATTGGTTGCATTAATTATGATACAGTTCGGGTAAACTGTCCGTTATGCACGATGTCTAATACTGTACTGAGTGATCACTAGACTTTGGATAAATGCACATAACACAAAGATTACAAGCAATATACTTGATCATTTTTTAAAATGTTGATCTCGGAACCACATAACAAGTCACTGTACTATAATTAAATTAATGTGTGAGAAAATTCCACTGAGCTTGGGAAAATTTCTTAAGTCGGCGTGGGAAACATTTTAATGCTCTTTTTCTATTCATTTTCAAGCTATCGACTCCATCAAATGAAACGATTTTGTTAAATATGCCAAAAATGCAATCTGTAAAAGAGCGTTATAGTGATTTGTGACAGCATTATAGTCAGATATGGGTTATAAAATAAGTTTTCCTATTCAGGAGACCTAGTGTCAAAACGGTTACAGTTGTTATTTAGTTTTTAGGAGCATTAGCAACTAAGACCATATTGCTCCGGAGATATGCAGTGGTCATTCCCTGACCTTTCCGCATCCTCCGTATTTGGTGGTCACGGGCTCGAACCCCGGTCTAATCAAAAAGCGTGTGCTACGCACTACTGCTCCTGTCCACCTGGCTGCGGAGGCGCCTACAGTTAGAGTTAGCACTGTGAAAATCAGTGGGTATGTCATTTAGGGTATTGGGGAAGCGATTTGTAGAAGAAAAAAAATTAGTTCATATTTCCACCACCAGGGGAAACTGTGCTGCACTTATGTAAAAGTTGTCATTTACTTCAAGACACACTTCTTATGCAAACGACATCTTGTTAGATAAAAGCAGATGGGCCAATGCAACCGTCAATAACCATTATGGTTCTTACAAAAAGGAATGTGCTCTTTTAGTAAAACTGTTCTACCAGAATAATAGTATGCTAATGCAGCACTACATGAATATCGGAAACTTAAAGGTTTGTGTAAAGGACTTTTGATGTCAGTTGGGCTTCGAAAACTAATAAAGAAATTTGAAGAGACCGGGCAGTTAGGTGTAATTCCAGGCATGGGACAGACGTATCGGAACGGAGGTAGTGGATGAAGTGGTGGTTGCAATGGTCAGAATGCGAAACACTACCAGTCAGTAGTGCCTGCCAGAGGTGTGTCAAGGGACTTGAACCTTCCTTAGTCTAATGTACATAAATTGCTTCGAATAATTTTACTCTGGTTCCCCTACAAGATTCATGTAGTGCAAGAACTAAAGTTTTGTGATCAGCAACAACAAATAGACTTTGCTCTATGATTCCTGGCTCATATGGAACTTGACGATACACAGGTTTAAATGATCTTGTGGTCTGATGAGGCACATTTCACTCCTCATGGGGCTGTAAATGCACAAAATTGTCGAATATGGGGAATTTCTCACCCATCTGCTGTGCATGAAAGGCCACTACAAAGTTCATATGTTACAGTATGGTGTGGATTCACAGTAGAGTTTATAATCAGACCATTTTTCTTTGAAGAGTCTACACCTCATGGCCCCGTAAGGTGTATGGTAACTAGTGCATGGTACTACGCTCTTCTAAGAGATCACATTATTCCCACTCTGCAAGAAAGGCAATGCCATAGTGTTCATGCAATATGGTGCCCCTCCCCATGTTGGTCGACAAGTAAAGAAACTGCTCCATTCAACATTTGGAAATGATCATATCATTTCTAGAGACTTTCCGAATTTCTGGCCAGCCCGATCACAGATCTCAATCCCTGTGATTTCTGTCTATGGGGATACCTGAAAGACAGAGTTTACCATGTTGGCATACAGGTGCTTGTCAATTTGAAAACAAATATTAAACAGCATGTAGCCAACATCCCCAATGAGATGCTATGTGAAACTATGTTGCACACAGTCCTCCGTTTTCAGAATGTCATCTCAAGTGAAGGAAAACACATAGAACAATATCTGTAGATTTCTAAGTTCTGATATTAAAATCTAATCCTAAGTTAAGTATTCTATCTCATGTTTACAGTGCCAGTTTCTCCTCTGGTGGGGGAGGGGTAGGCACCTCCGTAGCCAGGTGGGAAGGAGCAGCAGTGCGTAGCACACGCTTCTTGATTAGACCGGGGTTCGAGCCCGTCACCACCAAATATGGAGGATGTGGAAAGGTCAGAGAATGACCACCACATATTCTCGGAGCAATATGGCCTTAGTTGCTAATGCTCCTAAAAACCAAATAACATCCTCTGGTGGCTGAAATTTGAACTATTTTTTTTTTCTTCTACAAATCACTTCCCCATACCCTAAATGACATACCCACTGATTTGCACAGTGTTGTCTCTAACCGTTTTGACACTAGGGTCTCCTGAATAGGGAAACTTATTTTATAACCACCAGGTATATATTTTAATTTAATTGTGCATTATTGCACTCCATACATATGCCAAAGTTTAAAAACCTGTACAGAAATCTCCCAGAAATCAGCTGACTAGCAGGTATAAATCTTTGAGAATGTTTTCCTCTTTGGTGTCTGGATTTGCCTCTCCCCCCTCAGCAAAATGTTCAACAGTGCATTCAGCTTACACAGTTCAGTTTTCTCACCACGCTCAGATATACCCAGGTGTCTTCAAAACTGATATCACAGTTGGACTGTCATCAGTTTTTGATGGCAGTCCAACTGTGATAAAACACAACTGTAATCAAATGGTTTAATTACAGTTGTGAAATTTTATCTTGGTTGTGTGGAATTTAAGGGTTTTTTTTTTTTTTTAATGCCCATAAATAAGTCAATATTTACAATAAAATAAATAAGACATAACAATTTTTTTTTTTTTTTTTTTTTTATTTGGAACATGGAGGTAAGTGATAAAACTTTTGCTACAATCCGAACACGTTATGCCATTGGGTGTTCCTACAAGTTCCAAAAGGCGCCTCCGTAGCCAGGTGGGAAGAAGCAGCAGTGCGTAGCACACGCTTCTTGATTAGACCGGGGTTCGAGCCCATCACCACCAAATATGGAGGATGTGGAAAGTTCAGGGAATGACCACCGCATATCCCGGAGCAATATGGCCTTAGTTGCTAATGCTCCTAAAAACCAAATAACAAACAAACAAACAAGTTCCAAAATGCTCATTGGGCCCAGCTACTTTGTTTCACCTGTCTATCAGTTCTGTAACTTTGAAAGTTTTCATTCATTTTTAGCGAATTGAGCAATTTTCTTGTATAGCAAAAAATGAATTTGTTTAAAATGGCAAGACTGGGTTTACGTAAGAGAAGGGAAAAAAAGGTGATTTTAGAAATGCCATTATTTTTTGTTTGTTTACTTTTCACTATAAGTGACTAGAGTTACTTTTATGAATGATACCTTGTTGAATATCACAGAATGATATTTAACAAAGTATAAAAAATCACCTTGATTATCCATTAAATTCTGTTTTGTTTTTTTTTTTTGTTTTTTTTTTTTCTTTCTTGGTTTGCTTTTCATTTTCCTTTCAATTTTGGTTATTTTATTTCATTTTATTTTTTTAAATGTTGGGTTTATCATCTCCTCCTCTGGGCAAATTTCATCAAAATCAGCCACCTTTTTTTTTTTAATAAAAATCATCTCTGGTTTGCATGTTGAGCCTGTGCACTTAAAAATTTGTCCCATAGGAATAGTAAAAATTTTTTTTTAGTTAAAAGCTAGGTTTCTTCTTAATTGTTGGTAAAAATATGCACTGTTAATTGTAATCACCTTTAAATTATTTAAAAATGCAGTGGACACAAAAATTTTCCATGCAACATGGGCACATCATGTGAAGAAGAACTAGTTCCAGTGGCAGGAATGCAGCACATCCACTCCAATCAAAATTAGAGTTACTACTCAAAAAAAGTTTTAAAAATGGCCCACAGGGATATCCCTACATAGAGGAACAAAAGTTAAAACTGTTCATTGCAATCACATAAGTTAAAACCTAGGTATCTTCTTATGCTGTTGGTAAAATCCCCCCCACTAGGTTTGTCATAATACAGCTACTCCCTGATTAATGTAAGGGTTGCGTGCTGTGGAACTCTACATAAGTTGGATTTTACGTAAGTCGAAATTTCCCCCATGCTTGTGTAGCACTCGCAACTGTGCTCACTAAATTGATTGAATCAAAAAAGAAATGTTCGACGAACATGTGAATAGAATTATTTATTGTATTTATTCAATTTTGTATCTCATGCACAGGAAAAATTACCAAAGTGTTCAATTTAAAAATTTAAAAATTATAAAATTACAAAAAAGGAGAGGAGACAAGCATAATGTCAGTAAGTTTTACCTCTCGAGCATCGTTGCCAGAATCGACATCTTCAGCTGATAAGAACGCCCTGCGGAGGTTGAGGGCTGTGGAGATGTAGAAGGGGTCGGCTGCTCAACCTTACGAAAGAACATATTAATGGATGACTGGATGGTGGCTTTTTTCTTTTCATCATAGATTTCTTTGTAGAAAGCAAGCATATCATTCACCCCTCTGTTAACTTTTAAGAATCGTTCACTGTCAGGATCCAATTCTCACCATTGCCAATGCAATTTCACGAAATGCCATTGCCGAGATGGCAGTGGCATTTCTGGTGATGAAGTGTCTCGACTCCTCATTTGGTTCATCTTGAGCTTTGTCAGCATTTTTTTTCTTTCACTATCACTGCCTACAAGCCAATAAGTTCTTCATTAGATAATTCCTTCTTTTCTTCCTCTATTAACTCCTCCACATCTTTAGCATTAACCTCCAATTGAAGTAGCTCTGTAACCTCTTCGTATGATTCATCTTTTTCAAACCCTTTGAAGCCTTTTATGTGCCATGGGCATATTTTCTTCCGTGCACCATTTAAACAACTTTTAGTAATTTGCCAAGGCCTTATTAATGTTTAAAGATGCATGATAAATATTGTAAGATTTCCAAAAATCTCTTAGCATAAAATTTTTCTCACTGTCTACTGCGGAAAATGCCTAGGCAAATGTTGTGCATAAATAGTATGCTTTTAATTTCAAAATAACACCCTAATCGTTAGGTTCGATGAGTGAAATCTTGTTTGGAAGTAGAAATATGACTCTCATGTTCAAATTGAAATCAACTTTGAAATCTGATGCATAGGATGTCCAGAAGCATTATCTAATAGAAGCAAAATCTTGAAAGGAACGTCGTTGTCTTTACAATATTTTTAAACCTCAGGAATGAAGTAGCATTAAAACTAATCCTCAAAGAGAGATATTGTTAATCATGCTCTCTGGTTTGATTGGAAATGCACAGGTAGGGTGGCTTTATTGATACCCTTAAATATACGAGGATTTCCGGAATGGTACACAATCAGTGGTATTAATCTGTAATCCCCTGCTGTAAATTAATCTGTAAGAGCATGGCGCTATCTTTTGAAGCCTTGAAACCTAGGATTGTCTTTTCCTCTTTGGCAATGTATGTTTGATCCAGCATTTTTTTCCAATACAGAGCAGTCTCGTAAACGTTAAAAATTTGCTGCGTTGAATAGCCGCCTTCATCAATATTTTTTTCACCCAGTGATTCCTTTATCTGCTGATTCTTAGTGCATGAAGAATCACTGCTTATAATCAGATCAAGAGTATTACTCCCTCTGGTTGCCTCTTGATCACGTTGCTGTAGAAAACAGTCATCCAATAAATCCACAAAAGTGTGCCAGTGACCAACCCACAAGTTCCAGTCATTATATGGAAAGTTAAAATCCCCCATTATGAGACATTCTGATTTACTGGCCCACTCTATTTCTCTGCACAGTTGCTCATTATACTCATCAAATTCATTATGCCTATAACACACACACCTACTCTCATTTTACCTTTCCCAGTTCTTATGTCACACCACACTGACTCAACATTGCATTGTCCACCAATGTCAAATGGATGCACTTCCCTAGATTTTATGTGTATCTTAACTAACAACATAACCCCTCCTCCCTTCCTGTCCTGTCTATCCATTCTGTAAACATCGTACTCCCCAAATTCCAATTCAGCACTACTTATATCCGTGTGGTACCACGTCTCTGATATTCCAACAATATCTGCTTTTGATGTCTTGACCAGAACTTCAAATTCATCAAATTTATTTACTATACTCCTAGCGTTGGTGTACATGCAATATACATACACCTATTCTTACCCTTAGTTACCTAACACAACCCATGTATTTACTTGTTCCATGATGACTCCCAGCAGCCCTTGAAATCCCCAATATCTCACTTCGAAGGCTGCTGCTCATTCCAATAGAAGCAGTGCAAGAATCATTTTCATCTCTGCCTGTGGCTATCATTAATCTATTAATAAGTGATTCCCCTCAAGCTATCAGTTTTCCAACCCACCTAACACTGCCTCAATAGCATCAGCAAATATCCTTGCACCCTTTCTATTTAAGTGTATCCCGCCCTGTAGAAACAGTCTCTCCTGTTAACAAGCACAGACCATGCTGAGGAAATTTCTACCCTGTGAGCCTTGCACAACCTCTTCAGGGCTGAATTGATTGACAATGTCCCATAAACACTATATACTCTCTCCTATCATGTCTGGGCAGAATTGCAGACACTTTCAAATTTAACCCTAACTCACGACTTTTTTTTTTCGATATTGACCTGTACTTGTTAAGTCTGCAGATTTCTTACTCTTAATGTCATTAGTGCCAAAGAGTACAACAATATTACCCTTTGTGCCCTTAAAAGATGATATCTGCACTACAACGTCATCAACTTTTGTCCCTGGCAGACTTACCCTGGTCCTATTCCACCTATCCCTTTTGCACAATATATTTTCTGTCTCCCTGACAATAGAGTCACCAGCAATAACTAGCTGCTGTGGACCAGTGCATTCTGCCCTGAAGGTTGCCACCATGTTACCTGATGATCAATTGCAAGCTCTGGTATTGATGTGGGGAGCTGAGAGATTGATCAGTGCCCCAATTTAAGTCCTTCTAGGGCATCTACCCTGTCCTTCAAGCTCTCGTAAAGGCCCATAACAACGCTGAGTTGGCACGAACTTCTTCACACTGCTTGCATCAAGCACGCACAAAGACATTCCCCTTGGCTACATCATGTCCCATCCCGGAAAGGTCTGCAAACATTTCACAAGTCATACATTTCTTTAGGCTGTGATGTGGTGGAGAATCGCCCTCTTCAGTCCTCCACTGAGCCACAGTACTCCCACTATTTTGTGCACTTTGCTTTGCTGCTCTAGCCTGGGGCATGGTTTCCATTTAATACTATTTAATTAATTAACGATGAAAATTAATAAAGTTAATAATTTAATTGATTAATTTACTATACTATAGTTAACTGAACAATACTATACTAGGCTAATGCAGTAATACATATTCTGCTATACAGTTTTACGTTATACCTTAGCAATCAAATTCCAGATATATGTTATGAAGTTATGCTATACTGTAACGATCACAATGCTAAATTAGTTATATCCTTAGCTAAATACAAAAGTTATATGCCCAAAAAGTGATTAAAACAAGATTGGTGAGGGGGGGGAGCAAATGGGTGCTCTTACCAAGAAAGGCTTAAGTTCTACAAATTGCAGCACCTGGAGAGTAGGCACCTGGAAGGTGATCTGATTGAGGTGTATAAGGCCTTGAAGGGGCTGAGCAAGCTGAATGCTGATGGGATTCTTCCTCTTGCTCAGACTAAGAACTTGAGGGGGCACAGTTTCAAATTGAGGAAAGATAGTTGTAGAATAGATGTGCGGAAATTTGCCTTTAGCCAGCAGGTAGTTGGTTGGTGGAACAGGCTTCCGTCTTTTGTTGTGGAAGTTAATAGCCTAAATAAATTCAAGGCTGAGCTGGACAGGCATTTGGAATGAATGGAAAGGTGAAATGGGAGGTTTTTTTTAGCTGATGTTGCATAAGCTCGCTTTCTTGCATCATATGCCTCTGCTAATGCTAAACCTTCAAAATACTTATTTATTACAATTAAAACCCTACCACTCTTCTATGCTACTGATTAAGCTACTATATTCCAGCCAAAAAGCCACTGTGATAGCGGTAAGAGTAGCGAGTTGTAACTTAGAAAGTGATGTGTTGGAGAATAAATTTTAAAATAATATGCTAACGAATGCTACTAAGCCTATTTAATCTATTTGTAAAACACAAATTAATACGTTAACTAATCAAAAAATACAACAGATATATGCCCAAAAGGTGAATAAGCCCTTCAAAATGTTTATTACAATTTAAACCTTACTATTCTTCTGAGCTACTGGTTACACTACAATATTCCCACCGAAAACACTGCACCGATAGTAGGAGTAGCGAGTTGTAGCTTACAAAATCACTAGCTAAATTTAAAAAATATGCAAACTCAAAAATACGATAAAATTTCAATGAAAACTTATCAGCTTGCAGCAGCTACAGAAGTCCACATCTTCACCAAGCAACACCAAAAGGTATTTTTTGCTGATTCTCTCAATATAATTGGATAGATCCCATATGCTCCAGGTGCCTTATTTACATTTAGCTTCAACAATTTCTCTTCCACATTTCTCTCATTTATCACAAAATCATTCAGCTCCCTGTAATTTGATATACTTCTGGGATTCCCATCCCTAAAACATTCCTTGTGTTTTAGTTTGTGTGCACTGCAACCTGAGCAGAATCGTCAACTGTTATAACTTTCATATCTGTAAGACCAACATGATTCATCCCTTTCCTTATAGTGTTGTTTACCTAAGTAAAGAAATCTTTGCTAGAAACATCTCATAAACTATTTTAGCTTGCATAACCCACTTTGTGACTTCATTGCAGACTAGTGTATACCTACTGTAGGTTTCTGTATCTTGTAATTTTTAAGCATTCTATGCAAGTCTCATCAGTTCATCTGACATCCATTTTGGTCTAAGCCTTGAACAGTATTTTTTAGTTGGTATGAAAATGAGCCAATGGGCTCGATGATCTGGGTGCAGACAGTGCAGGTGGAACATAAGGAGTGGATTTTGGTCCAGTAGCTTCTAAGACCACATCCCTGCTTTTAGGATTACATCCCTGAATGCTTTTCATTTAGAATTTGCCGTTGATAACATTATCAGTTGGTCCTACTGAATGCAAAAACCTTTCCCTTTACCCTTGATAGTAGTTATATCTTTAAGTAAATCCCACATCAATACACTCTGATCACTGCGCCTCCGTAGCCAGGTGGGAAGGAGCAGCAGTGCGTAGCAGACGCTTCTTGATTAGACCGGGGTTCGAGCCCGTCACCACCAAATACGGAGGATGCGGAAAGGTAAGGGAATGACCACCGCATATTCTGGAGCAATATGGCCTTAGTTGCTAATGCTCCTAAAAACCAAATAACAACAACTCTCTGATCACTGCCACTTAGTGGGGTTTTTATTTGCAGATTCTTAATGCATGAAGCCACTGCTGATAATCAGATCAAAAGTATTGTTTACTCTCATTGAGTAACATGTTGGTGTAGAAAACAGTCATTGACTAAATCCACAATATTCTTATTATATGTTATGAGTGATCAACCCACAAGTTCCAATATATCTGGAAAGTTAAAATCCTCCATTATAAGACATTCTGATTTACTGGCTCACTGTTTGTCTGTATAGCTGTTCATTATAATCACCACAATCATTATACCTGTACTCCTACTTTCAGGTTTTTTTTTTCCAGTGCTTATGTTACGGGCACCTCCGTAGCCAGGTGGGAAGGAGCAGCAGTGCGTAGCACACGCTTATTGATTAGACTGGGGTTCGAGCCCGTCACCACCAAATACGGAGGATGCAGAAAGGTCAGGGAATGACCACTGCATATTCCCGGAGCAATATGGCCTTAGTTGCTAATGCTCCTAAAAACCAAATAAATAAAATAACAGCTTATGTTACACCAAACTGACTGAATATTGCACTTGCCACCCCATGTCAACTGGATGCACTGCCTTTTATTTTATGTGCTTCTTAACTAAGATAATCCCTCATCCTCCCCCCCCCCCCATCCTTTCTATACATGTTGTACTTGCCATATTCAAATTGCATCCCTTATATTTGAGTGACACCATGTCTCCAGTAGCCATGCAATGTCCAGATTTAATGACTTAACCTGTATTTACTATGATGTTAGCATTAGGGTACATGAAGGTATACATGCACTTGTTTTACTGTTAGTAACTGTAACACAGCCTACATATTTGCTTGTTTCCTGAGGACCCCCCCCCAGCAGGCCTTGAAATCCATGACACCTTTTATTGGAACATGCAACAGCCTGGTGTTCAGGCTGCTGCCTGTTCCAATAAAATAATACAAGAATCATTTACACCTCTGCTTGCAACTGCTATTAATCTTTTAATCTGTGCATTACCTCCCCACAAGCTAGTAGTGTTGAGGCAACATTAGGTTAACCCACCTAACACTGCCTCAATAGCATCAGTAAATATTTTCTCACCCCTTCTATTTAAGCATATCCCACCCCTGTAAAAACAATTCTGTTAACAAGCACTGATCTTTGTGATGAAGTGAATATTTGCTGTAGTTTGTTAGGATTCAAAAAAAAAAAAAGTAAAATAAATTTTACATTGATATTATTTATTCTTTTTATAGGGTTTAGCAGAAGTCATGCCTAAAGAGAAGCCAAAAAAAGAGCAGAAGAAGGAACAGCCAGTAATGCATTATACAGCAAATGCAGAACCTCAGGTTATTGATACTTCAGGTGGAGACTTGGAAGATTCTGTGTTTATTGAAGTACGTTTTATAATAATTTCATCATATAATTAAATATTGTGATGTTGTTGTTTTTGTTTGAATAGAGCTTACCACAGTGAAAACTTGCTGGACCAGTGACTGTACTGATGCATTCTCACTAAAATCATCAATTTCTATCAATAATATAGATAATACTATGTATAAATACAGATTAGAAAAACAGAATGGTAAATGTATTTTACTCTTTGTCAGACATTTAAAAGGATTTTCTCTTTTCTTTTTTAATAACTGCTACCTCTCAACCATACAGAAGAAGCAGACAGAAAATTCCATAAAATGACTGATACACATAGATTCTATATTGCTTTAAGAAATAAATTGTTGAAATTAAACATAAAAATAAAAGCACCTGGGGATAGATGAGATCTATCCAGTTATATTAAAAAATTAGGCAGTAAAGGAGTTAAGCAAGTCCTTAGTCATAATTATGAGAACATATTTAGATTCAGGGGAGATTCCTATGGACTGGAGATGTAAAATGTTTCCCCCAATTCACAAAAGAGGATCAAAAGTTGTCATGAGTAATTATAGACCTGTTAGCTTAACTTCTGTTCCAGGAAAAATAATGGAGTTACTGATTACAGAGATAATGCAGGACCATCTAGACAGAATTCAATTGTACTGCAGTCACAGCATGGATTTGTTAAGGGGAAATCTTGTCTGAATCAATCTGATTGAATATAATGATGCAGTAACAAAAGCTTTTAATACTGTTGCTATATAAATTGGAACGGTGTTGCATTAATGGCAAGTTACTGCTATGTATGATTAGACTGGGGTTCGAACGCGTGACCACTGTATATCCCCGGAGCAATATGACCTTAGTTGCTAATGCTCCTAAAAACCAAACAAACAAACAAACAAACTGCTAGGTATCAAGGGATGAATAAGTGGAAGAAGACAGATAGTAGTTATTAATGAACACAGCTCTTCATGGACTAATGTTATTACTGGAGTCCCTCAGGGTTCATATTGGGCCCATTATTGTTTTCTATATTTATTAATGATATTGATGAAGATACATCAGGCTTTAAGTTTGCAGATGATACAAAGGTTGGCAGGGTAGTTAATGACAGTAATAAAGGTAAGCTACTGCAACAAGATCCAGAAAAATTAAGCCAGTAGGCTGAGAAATAGCAGTTGAAGTTTAACATTGACAAATGTCATTGTGCAGTCAGATATGAAGTTCTCTGAGCAGTGCAGATAGGCTGCAAGGACAACTCATGGTCTGGAGTCTTCATTTTAGGAAGGATGTAGATCTGCTCGAACTAGTGCAGAGAACAGCAGTGAGATTTGTGAAGGGAACAAAAGGGTGGTTCTCCCAAGAAAAGTTTCAGTTCTGGAAAGTGAAGCATCTAGAGACTAGGCACCTCCAAGGTGATCTGATTGAGGTTTTTAAGGCCTTCAATCGATTGAGAAATGATGGTTGCAGGATAGATGTTGTGGAGGCTTGCCATCAGCCAGCCATTGGTTAATTTGGTCCTTGAGGTTGTCACAAACATTCTCTCAGATATGCCAGACAAGCTGTACTTACTATCTGGGAGTCTAAAACACTGATGAAACTGATATTCAGGTGACATTCAAGTCAAATCAAGTGGCCCAATTTTGACAAAGTCCGGACAGTCTGTGACAGCCAAATCCTCTGCTTGCATCTTCACGATGGTGGGACTGCTAGTAATCCTGGGTATAACCTCCATGCACAAGCACACTGTGGGTGACCATCCAGGTGTGAACCAATGTAAGCGGGGGTCGAGTGTTCGTAAGTGGCGCCCACACCACATGAAAAATGCTGCCCCTCTGTGTTACCAGACAATACTAGGTGATAGATGACTCTCATCAACTGGTGCAACACCACCACCACTTTGCTTATTGGAGGCTTGCAGTGGTGGAACCTAAGTTTAGTCTCCAGAGCTAAATTCCGGTCAACCCTTTCCCATCTCTTCCATCATGCATTATAATTGATGACTTTTGAGGTTATGATGGATATCATGGCGAGATCCAATCTTCCTTACATTTTGAGGGTACAGCTCTAAAACGATATTCGCAGGCCGACTGCTAGTTAGTACGCTGTACCGAACCTATTGATAACTCTTTAGAAGGCTTCCAGATCAGCTAGTCAATAATCTTACTACCTCTACTCTGCCAGATAGTGACTGGAGGGAGTCCGAGTAGTGTGTATGCGGGGGGCATTGTCGAAGCCATGTTATGTCAACGATCTGGGTATATTCTTACCATGTGTACACCATATCCAAAAATTTCATTTCTTCATACAGTATGTCTCTCCCCCCCCACTTTTTCTTACTGTTGAATACACCATGAATTGTCAAATTAATAAGTAAGCTTATCTGTGAAAAGATCTAAACCTCCCAAACACTTCCGAGTTCATTTCACAAATATACCTGGTCTCAATTCTAATCTCAACGATGTCCATTTCCATTTGCAGTCTGCCAAACCCCATTTACTTTTTCTGACAGAATCTCAGTTGCCCAAATTTTTCTCTGTATGATTCCTTTCGCCTCAAAGGTGGTACCTGTGCATATGTCCGTTTGATATTCCCCGTCAGAGACTTGGTAATTTGGAATCTCTTCTTCTTGATCTTCTCTGGCTTAAAATCTCTCTACCTTATTGTCAAATTTATCTGTTGTCTCTACGATTCTCCCAACTCCACTTATCACTTGGAGTTCTTTGACTTCCTTTCTTTGCAGTTGACTTTCTCCAGTGCAACTTTCCTAACAGGGGTAATTTTCCTTGGTGATTTTAATGTTCACAATTCCAGCTGGCTTCCATTTTCTAGTCACACCGACCCAGCTGGTTGAGATGCTGAGGCTTTTGCAATTACTAATGACCGTGCACAGATTGTTCATTTACCTACAAGAATACTGGTCAATCCTAACCATACAGTCAACACACTTGATCTTTTTCTCACAAATGACCTTGTAAGTACAAGGTCAAAGTGAGTGGTCCTTTAGGCACCTCAGATCACAACTTGGTGATTGTCTCTTCTCCAGTGGAGCCTATATCTTATGGCCATTCCCAACCTCGTATTGTTTGGCATTATAAGAATGCAAAATGGGATGACCTGCGAGATTTCTTTTCTTCTTTTCCTTGGTCAGATTACTGTTTCAAAACTTCTGATGTCAACATTTGCTCAGATTGTGTCAGTGAAATTATTCTTGTAGGAATGGAATCCTTTATCCCACAATCCACTTTAAAATCCTTTATCTAAACCTTGGTTTTCCAATAAATGTGCTAAGGCTGTTCAAGAGAAGAACTTTGCATATCGTAGTTGGCTTGTTTCCAACTCTTCAGTTTCATTTTCTGCCTACACCAAAGCTTGCAACAATTATAAAGCAGTTATTAATCAGTCCAAACTATATTTTGAACAAGCTAAGAGTAGAAAACTTGCTTCTTGCCCTAATGGAACTGAGCATTCTGGTCTCTTGCCAAAGCTATTGGCTACAACTTTTGCCCATCTCTGCTCCCACCTCTGTCAAAACCTCTGTCAACAGATGGTTCTGTTGTCACTTCAGCCAAGGATAAAGCTGACCTGCTAGCATCTCATTTTTCTTCCAACTCATGTATTAATGATCTTGGTAAAACACCTCCCACCATTCCCAGCACACTCCATTCAGTGCGTCCTGTGGTCTTCCATCAAAAGGATGTCAGAAGGATTTTGACGAATCTTGATGCTAAGAAAGCTCCAGGTCCTGATGGTATTTCTCCACTTTTTCTCAAAACCTGTGCTCCTGAATTTACTCCTGCTCTTTGCCACCTTTTTTCACTTTCTTATTCCAAAGGTGTTTTTCCATCTTCTTTGAAATTTGCTCATATCCAGCCAGTTCCTAAAAAGGGTGACAAATTCCCTCCCATCCAATTATCTTCCTATTGCAATTACTTCTACTCTTTCTAAAGTAATGGAGAAATCAATTAACCGCCAACTCTTAAACTACCTAGAAACCTTCCGTCTGATCAACGATCAGAAAAAAAAACGTCCATAAATGGATAATATAAATGTTACCCATTTATGGACAAATTCAATGGAAACGTTCAGTGAAACACAAGCAGTTGCTCTTGACATCTCAAAGGCTTTCGATCGTGTTTGGCATAAAAGTCTGCTAAACAAGCTTCCATTTTATGGTTTGCCAACTGTTTTTTGTAATTGGTTATCCAGTTTTCTCTCTGATCACTCACTGAGGGTGATGGTAGATGTCTCTCTGTCTTCTAACTTCTCCACTAATGCTGGTGTCCCCCAAAGTTCAGTTCTTTCCTCCACTCTTTTCCTCTTGTATATTAATGACCTTCCATTGATTGGAAATCCTATCCATAGTTTTTGCTAATGATAGCCCATTGCATTCCACTTTCCATTTTGAGAAACTGCTCAATCAGCTTCAACTTCTTGCATATCTGCTACCAATTCCTTAAATGCCAATCTCCAGGTAATTCTCCAGTGGGGCAAAGACAACTTAGTTGATTTCAGTTCTTCTAAAACTCAGTCCTGTCTTATATATTGCATAAAGGATTCTTCTGCTCCTATGCTTATCTTTGGTGACACTCCGATTTCTAGTCAAAATGATATATCTCTTTTGGGGACCGTGACTTCTAATCTCTCGACACAAGCACATTACAAATATTGCTTCCTCTGCATCTAAAAAAACTTGGTTTTCTCTTTTTCTCTCAATGTTACTTTTCTTCCAAACAGCTGTTCACTCTCAGCCCATATGCCCAATTTTTCTATATCTTGTTGCACTAACATACCTTGGTTTCTGTCATTAACCAGCCTGCCAACTTTATGTCTTCTGAAAACTTAGACATTGAGCCACATATAGAAATAGACGTAAAGCAGAACACAATCTTTCAAGAGAGAATTCAGTGAAAGCACAAAGCATTCAAAATGTGTTATGACTGTTAGATGTGGTTGATGCATACTACTGTGATTATTTCTGAAATTAAATTGTTTAAATAGTCAAAAACAAAAAGTTACAAACTAATACATTAGATTGTATCACTAACTTTTATAACTAGTTAAGAAGAAAGTTTGTCTGGGAAGCATTATCCAGTAAAGTTAATTGGTCAAAATTTAAGATGGAAAGTTGGGCAATGAAATTTGTATGTGCATATATTCCAGTTAAAGGCACAAAAATATATGAATCAGAAGAGTTCTTTAATATGTTAGAAAGAATAGTAGAATTTAATGATAAATTGAACTAACCAAAATTAATAAGAAAGAATGGTATTTGCTGAAGATTTAAATAGAAAGGTAGGAAATGACAGTTACATCTATAAAGATATTTTAGAAAAATTTGGTAAATAAACTTAGTGATGGTAAAAGGCTAGTAGGATTTCATTCAAGTCATGCACTCTTAATTATAGACAGAGTATTTCAGCATAAAGATACTACATTCTTAAACGGTGAGAGTGTAGGACAAGCAGAAAGGCACAATTGACTATATCATTACAGAAAAAATCTTAAACCAACTGTAGTTAAAATGGCACAAAATTGGGAAGATTAAAAGAAGCATTGTATAACCTAATGGTTTAATATTAAACTTATTGTTAGTTAAGGTTTCAGGGATAATTTAATGTTTATTTTCAGTAATTTTCAGGTATCATTTAATGGAAGAATGTAATTTTTGAACAGAGTTTAGCATGGTAAGTGTAAAAAAATTGATCATTATTATATGATGATGATTGGGGCTGTTTAATATTTTTCAAGGTCTTCAAAACTCTCTGAATCAAGATTTAGACAATTTAGCATATGAAATTTAGTTACATAAAAACAAAATTAGAAAGTTGGGAGAAAGAAGAAAAATTTAGAGTGTAAACTAAATAACCAAAGCTTTGAAACAAGTTAGCAATTTTCTGTATCTAGGAACAACCTTTAATGACTGATTGTAAGAGAGAAAGCGGGGATTATAGAAGCGAACTCAAAATAGTACCCATGGAAGTATCTATAGAAAAGACATGCAGCAGAAACAATGTCCATGAGACAGAGAGTGAAGATGGGTTATTCATTATCCTAACTACCCCTCCTTTGAATGGAATCTAGAGCCTAAAAGAGGTTTTAGGAGTACCGCCCCAGATGTGGAAACAATATTCCATGGTAGGTCGAATTGTGATTTGTACAGAGTGAGCAGCTGTTTGGAAGAAAAGTAATGCCAAGAGTGAAAGAGAAAGCCAAGTTTTTTAAATGCAGAGGAAGCAATTGTGATGTGCTTGTGCCAGTAAGTGTTAGAGCAAAGAGAACTTACTATAGATAAGAGTTAAGAGCTAAAAGAAAAGGAATAGCATGGAGGAAATTAGCATAAGTCTAGCCCAGATTGACTGATTTGTACCATCATAGTGATATGGTCATAATACCAGACCTGTATACAGTACTCAGGGTGTGGCCTGACCATTGCCTTATACAAGAGGATAATCACCTCCTTATCCCTGCTAGAAAAATTCCTGTATATCATTGACAAGACACCATGAGCTACTCTTGCAGGCCATCTGCACTGCTTAGAAAACTTCATATCCAACTGCACAATTACCCCCAGGTCCTTTTAATTCTCTACCATCCTGAGTGTAATACCACGCAGTTGATATGAAGTTACCCATATGCAGTATTTTACATTTGTCAATACATATGTAGAGAGACAATAGCAGTCATGAAGGAAAATAATATTCAAAGATATTATACTAAAAAAACATGCAAGTCAACATGATATATTTACAGCAAAAATTAAAGAATTAAAATTATAATCTGCAAAAAACATTAAAAATTTTGATGTTTTCTCAATAGTTTTGGATGAAAGTATGGATATTGGTGATACCTCACAACTTTTAATTATTTTTAGAGGAATTGATGTAGATTTTAATATTACTGAAGATTTGGCTACAGTATATTCATTAAAAGGCATGATAATAGGAAATTATGTTTTTAATAATTTGGAAAAAATAATGTCTCGTTTAAATTTTGACTGGAAAAAGTTAATGAATTCACGTGACTACTGATGGCAAAAAAATATGAATGGAACAGATATTGGATTGATTGGTAAAATTAATCATAAGATGGAAGAAATAGAATCAGAGAAACCAATTGTATTACGCTGCATTATACATCAACAAGCATTAATATCAAAGCTTGTGAATTATGAATGTTGGGTATCAGCTGTTAGATTTAAGATTGAGTGCTTTGAACCACTGTCAATTTAAAGACTTTCTAAATTCTACTGATGAAGAGTTTTCAAGTTTTCTTTATCACGCCAAAGTAGTATGGCTAAGCAGAGTAAAAGTGTTATGTCGATTTTTAAAACTGTGTAACAAAATAGAAATTTTTATGAGACAGGAAAAAAAGGACAGACCCAGAATTTAATGAATTGAAATGGATATGGAAACTATTATTTTGTTTGACATAATGGAACACCTCAATGAACTTAATATTAAGTTACAACGAAGAATGAAAATAGTTTACAATATATTTTTTGGTGTCAAAGTATTTGAAGCAAAATTAGTACTTTTTTTTTCCAGCTCAAATTCAACAGTGTCATTTTGTTCATTTCAAGTTCTGCCAAGAATTGTTTGAGTTAGATACGTTTAAAAATGCATGCCCAAAATATCATTTTTTTAAATTCTATTAAAGTAGTCGGGAATTTTGTCGGCCTTTCGTCTTTTGAGTTTCAGTTTTCAGTTTTGTTCAGTGTCGTGTGAAGTGCACAATGTCTTCTCGTAAATATTTAACTTTAAAAGATAAAGTCGAACTCATTAATGCGTATGATCGGCAAAAAAATAGTGTTCGCAATCTCGCTGCAAAATTCAAAATCGGGAAGACTTAGGTAAGTGACATCCTAAAGAAAAAAAAAATGAATTGCTCAAACAATTTTGGCAACACATAAATGATCAGGGTCAAAAATCATTCCCGAAAACTGTTGGACTTCAAATTTGTTGCGCACGTGCTAAAAAAATTCCCATTAATCGGCCTATTATTAGGGAAAATTCTTTGGAGGTTGCAAAATCTATGGGAGTAAATGAGTTCAAAGCTTGTGTGGGATGGCTAGACAAGTTCAAAACTCGGCATAAAATTTCTTGGAAAACCGTAAGTGGTGAAGGTGGATTTGTTGATACTGGGGTTGTAAACGCCTCCGTAGCCAGGTGGGAAGGAGCAGCAGTGCGTAGCACACGCTTCTTGATTAAACCGGGGTTCGAGCCCGTCACCACCAAATATGGAGGATGCGGAAAAGGTCTGGGAATGACCCCCGCATATTCCGGAGCAATATGGCCTTAGTTGCTAATGCTCCTAAAAACCAAATCACAAACAAACTGGGGTTGTAACAGAGTGGACCGTCAAATTGGAAGATTTATGTCATGATTTTGAAGCTAAGGATATTTACAACTGTGACGAAACAGGGTTGTTTTTTAAAGATCTTCCTGAAAAAACAATGAGTCTAAAAAACGAAAAGTGCCAGGGTGGTGCACAAATATGCTGGGAGACTTTGAACAACCTCTTGTTATAGGAAAACCACAAAATCCTCGTTGTTTCAAGGGCATAAAGTTGAATCTTTTGAATGTTGACTGGAAGTCTAATAAAAAAGCGTGGATGACACGAGATAGCATGAGTGAATGGATAAGTCACTTTAACCAAAACATGATTCGTCAAAACAGAAAAATTATTCTTTTCATGGATAATGCTACATCTCACCCTCACATTGAATTGTCCAACATTTAAATCGTTTTTCTGCCACGTTTGTGAACAACATGAACGATGTAACGTGCGAGTGACCTTGCAAAGAAACTCAGCATCCTAGATGCGATTCAATGGATTTCCTCTTCAGTAAACACAATTAGAAAACAAACTGCCGTGAACTGTTTTGTAAAGTCTGGCTTCTCAAATGCAAAAATTGATGTTGTGAACAGCAATGTGGAGCACCAAGAAGAACAAGAACTTCAACATCTATTGATAATGTACGATACTTCCGCTACAAGTGACCCTAGTTACAAAGATATAGACTCGAACCTCACTACAGAAGATGGTGCTCTACATATCAACGACATTATCATCGATATTTTTCAAGAAGTTCCTCATGAGGATGAAAAAAATGGAAGGAGGTCATTCTGTCGAAGAACATATTAACGACGAACCACCAATGAAAATAGAAGAAGCGCTCATACAGATCAATCATTTAAAAATGTTTTTCGCCGCTGAAGAAGATACTGAAGGACTTTCGATGGTTTCTTCACTCCAAACAAATGTTGAAAACAAAATTATCAGCCGGAAGAAGGTGCAGAAGAAAATAAGTGATTACTGTATGTATTTTTCTTAAGATAAAGTCATAATATGCATAGCACAATTGTATGTATATTATTTACAAAAATATTGTGCAAAAATATTGTGCAAAATTATATCTGTATATAATTTAATTTAATTTTACATTAAACGTTTAACGATTTTTCTCTATCTCTTGTGTATGTAATTGTATATTATTTACAAAAATATTGTTCAAAATCTGTACATATTTTAATTTAATTTTGCATTAAACGTTTAACGATTTTTCTTTCTTTCTTTTTTTTTTCTCCCTCAGACTTCTTGTTAGCAGACACTTCTCTCTAACGGACAGATTTTCGTTCCCCATGGCTGTCCGTTAAAGGGAAGTTTCACTGTATAGTGAAACTTTCAACTTCCAAGGCCTTGAAACGAATTACCAAAAAACATGTTATTGGGTTCACATTGCAATATTTTCGCGATATAATGGTGTCTCTGGAATGGATTAATATCATAAAGCGGGGGTCCACTGTACTTGTATGAATCTACATTTTCTAAATTGAACTACAGGGGTCCCCAGTATACATTATTTGAGTCCCCACAGTTACAAGGATTTGAAAATTAAAGAATTAAAGCTTTTCCCCTTGAGAAAATTGACCAAGCACTTGAATATTTTTTGTGAGAATGCTGCTCTTCACGATCATGCAACAAATGTTGTTAAGTGTGAAGTTAAAGACAGAACTAAATGCTACAACCCAATTTTATCTGAAAAAACACGACAAAAAAAAATCACGAACTACTCTGGATTCATTCTTTATTCGTACAACTGAAACACAGTGTAACTTCAGTAAACTTTACTTAACCTTAAATTGTGTAACGTATTATAATAAAAAATGTCTAATAAAATAATTTTCTCATTGTTCAGTTCCTTTATCCATTTTTTACTATGTACAAGTACATAATAAACATTACTATATAATATTGGTGTAGATACACCATATTTACTCATCCTTCATGAGTTGCCCATGTATTGCACTACCTCGAATAAGTAACGCTTCACTTGCAATACCAGGGTACCTGCCCACCCTCCCATGAAAAGCCAACTAGCTTTCAAACATTGCCATCTGGGTGGTGGCACCCACTGAGAATAAGTAACAATAGTCTTCTCTATTAGTGAAGCATTACTTATTCGAGGTAGTGAAATACATGGGCAACTCGTTGTGAAGGGTGAGCACAATATGAGATACAGATGAAGTGATGCTTTTCACACTACTATCATAGTTTTTCTTTAAGAGTTGTCTATGGTGTAACTACACTGATATTATATAGATATAGAATCTTAAACTCTGAAAATATTATGCCTAGTTGCATTTAGTTTTATTTAAATAATAAACATTATGAAAATTGGTTCTCGTTTTAAGTGGATTCATTTAAAGTGGAATTTTCTGGAACCAATTGACCTCGGTTAAAGAGGATCCCCTGTACCTCAAAAATCAAATTTCGTCACCCCTGCGATCATTTGTCCTCCTTACTTGTTTTTTTTTTTTTTTTCTTCAATATACAAATATATAAAGGTGCTTGCTTATAAATAAATATATATATGGCCTGTAATAAAAGAGGTAAAAGGTCATTTGGCCCGCACCTGAAAAAGGTTACCTTGGGCACCCATGTCATACAACATGCACAACTTGGGTATCCAACCTGTAGCGAAATTCTTTGTATAAATGTATTGCAAAATTAAATTCTGTTTCATGTTCTTAAGTGTCATTCAAAAAATAAAAAATAAATAAACAAATTCATTCACATACAATATACACCATTCTTTAGGCAAACAGACACTTCTTTGATCAAAATTTGTAATTACTTCCAGAAAGTGTTGAGTGGGGGGGTGTATAAACTCAACACCTTCTGTTTAAAGCACCATGAATGAACCTTTGAATAATTCTCTTCCATTTCCAACTCATAATAAGAGCGACTGCAAACTCTTTCACTTTAACTTAGAAGAAATCCCCAACAGGATGGTATTCTTTATTTCTCTTTCCAGAAAATATCTTGCACAAAAAACAGCAAAACCTTTTATCTTTTTACAGATATTTTAACTGTTAGAATGAACTCAGCTTGAACCTGTAATTTATGTAATAATTAGTTTTATTTTCATAAGTAGATAAAAGCGTTTATTTTTCCTTTTAAATGGATTCTTTTTTTTTTTAACACTGACTTTATATTCACACGTATATATGTGAATTTACTTATGTTCACATGCACGTAAGTAAATGTATTGTTTATACCAGCGTGTACTTTTAACAGCTGTCTCCATTCTCTTTCTGTTTTTATAATTACATAAATAATGTCACTCTAACATTTTAGTCATGTGTCTTAACTGCTTTCAATAGTTTAGCTAGAGAAATTAAATAGTGGCGTGGTTAAGCTGTGTAATTGTTATTGTTTGTGTGTGTGTGTGTACAAAGATAAATTTTCTCCAGTTTCAGTTTAACATATTGACTTTCGTGATCACCTTGCATTTCAGCTTTTCCTTTATACTTTACAATTCACTCAAACATCAAGTCAGTTAGCACTTAACTAATGCAGTTTTGTTAATTATTAACAAACAGCAATATGCACTAAGTTAACAATGCAACTCTTCATAAATTATATATTAGCTCATAATAAATTATATCAACTTTACAAGTTTAAAAAATGTGAGAATTGCCAATTCTATACAATATAATTATTAAAAAAAATTATTTTTGCTGTAATACAAATAAGTAAAACAAAACTGACATTTATTTGGAGAAATTATAGTTTATAATAAATTAACCATAATTCAATAAAATATTACTGTGAGTAATGAATTGATTTACTTATCAGTAGTCTTTGTGTTTCTCCTAATGCATTGTTAGTTATTTTATAACTTTTGTAACATACCTTTTTTTATGTAGTGTAAGGAAAAAATGCGTCCAATGAAGAAAGCCTTAAAGCAGTTAGATAATCCTGACCAAACTCTTTCAACTGAAGATCAGCTTCGTCAGACTCGCCAGTGCTTGCTCAAAATTGGAAATCACATAAATGAATGTTTAAAGGCATATTCTGATCAAGAGAAAGTGAAAGAGTGGAGAAAGTAAGGTTTAATTTCTTTTCTTCTACCCTGGTTTATGATGGAATGAGAATTTTTATTTTGTTCCATCTTTGCATCCTTCCCTCTTAAACTATCATGCATATATATATATATATATATATCTGATAATAAAATAAATATGATATTTAAATAAAATCATCAGCCAGTAGTACGGCAATAATGCAGAGCAAAATGAAACGCAAAATAATATAAAATAAACAAACAGGGAAGGGAAAGTAGAGATAATAGGACAAAAAGGTAGTCGATAATCCCCTGTATAATTTAGTCAATTAAGTCATTAAACCCAATTAATAAAAAACGATATAAATTTAAATAATGCCAATTATAAATAATTTAGCGGTACCGCCCTTGAAGGTACCAGTTCCAAAAGACGTGAAATATCACCAAAAAAGGGTTAAAGAAACTACCAAAAAACTAAAATATCAAAATAATAGACTGACCATCATGCCCCATATCGACAGAGGACCACGAGGCCAATAATGGTCATGGAATCGCTGCATTTCAATCGTCATACAAATCATCGCAAAGGCAGAAATATCGAAGAACCAAACCACCCCTCCATTCTCCGATAGATCAACCAATGCAGAGGATTTGCATGGCGGTGGTCCTTATGCAGCGAAAAATAATCTATAGAACAGACAGCACTCTTGATCAGAGCCACACCACTGACATAATGCAAGCTTAACCAGCTTATATAATAGAAAGGAAAAGAATAGATGGCGGCACAGGTGCTGCTTATTTAGCATATCAACCCACTACTACCACTAATTTATATTATGTGAGGTAAAAGTTAGGTAAAAGTAATAGAAATAAATAAATATGACTATATAGCTATCAATAGAGGCAGCAAATGCACATCCTCCACATGATGCCTAATTATATCTGATAATAAAATAAATATGATATTTAAATAAAATCATCAGCCAGTAGTACGGCAATAATGCAGAGCGAAATGAAACGCAAAATAATATAAAATAAACAAACAGGGAAGGGAAAGTAGAGATAATAGGACAAAAAGGTAGTCGATAATCCCCTGTATAATTTAGTCAATTAAGTCATTAAACCCAATTAATAAAAAACGATATAAATTTAAATAATGCCAATTATAAATAATTTAGCGGTACCGCCCTTGAAGGTACCAGTTCCAAAAGACGTGAAATATCACCAAAAAAGGGTTAAAGAAACTACCAAAAAACTAAAATATCAAAATAATAGACTGACCATCATGCCCCATATCGACAGAGGACCACGAGGCCAATAATGGTCATGGAATCGCTGCATTTCAATCGTCATACAAATCATCGCAAAGGCAGAAATATCGAAGAACCAAACCACCCCTCCATTCTCCGATAGATCAACCAATGCAGAGGATTTGCATGGCGGTGGTCCTTATGCAGCGAAAAATAATCTATAGAACAGACAGCACTCTTGATCAGAGCCACACCACTGACATAATGCAAGCTTAACCAGCTTATATAATAGAAAGGAAAAGAATAGATGGCGGCACAGGTGCTGCTTATTTAGCATATCAACCCACTACTACCACTAATTTATATTATGTGAGGTAAAAGTTAGGTAAAAGTAATAGAAATAAATAAATATGACTATATAGCTATCATTAGAGGCAGCAAATGCACATCCTCCACATGATGCCTAATTATATCTGATAATAAAATAAATATGATATTTAAATAAAATCATCAGCCAGTAGTACGGCAATAATGCAGAGCGAAATGAAACGCAAAATAATATAAAATAAACAAACAGGGAAGGGAAAGTAGAGATAATAGGACAAAAAGGTAGTCGATAATCCCCTGTATAATTTAGTCAATTAAGTCATTAAACCCAATTAATAAAAAACGATATAAATTTAAATAATGCCAATTATAAATAATTTAGCGGTACCGCCCTTGAAGGTACCAGTTCCAAAAGACGTGAAATATCACCAAAAAAGGGTTAAAGAAACTACCAAAAAACTAAAATATCAAAATAATAGACTGACCATCATGCCCCATATCGACAGAGGACCACGAGGCCAATAATGGTCATGGAATCGCTGCATTTCAATCGTCATACAAATCATCGCAAAGGCAGAAATATCGAAGAACCAAACCACCCCTCCATTCTCCGATAGATCAACCAATGCAGAGGATTTGCATGGCGGTGGTCCTTATGCAGCGAAAAATAATCTATAGAACAGACAGCACTCTTGATCAGAGCCACACCACTGACATAATGCAAGCTTAACCAGCTTATATAATAGAAAGGAAAAGAATAGATGGCGGCACAGGTGCTGCTTATTTAGCATATCAACCCACTACTACCACTAATTTATATTATGTGAGGTAAAAGTTAGGTAAAAGTAATAGAAATAAATAAATATGACTATATAGCTATCATTAGAGGCAGCAAATGCACATCCTCCACATGATGCCTAATTATATCTGATAATAAAATAAATATGATATTTAAATAAAATCATCAGCCAGTAGTACGGCAATAATGCAGAGCGAAATGAAACGCAAAATAATATAAAATAAACAAACAGGGAAGGGAAAGTAGAGATAATAGGACAAAAAGGTAGTCGATAATCCCCAGTATAATTTAGTCAATTAAGTCATTAAACCCAATTAATAAAAAACGATATAAATTTAAATAATGCCAATTATAAATAATTTAGCGGTACCGCCCTTGAAGGTACCAGTTCCAAAAGACGTGAAATATCACCAAAAAAGGGTTAAAGAAACTACCAAAAAACTAAAATATCAAAATAATAGACTGACCATCATGCCCCATATCGACAGAGGACCACGAGGCCAATAATGGTCATGGAATCGCTGCATTTCAATCGTCATACAAATCATCGCAAAGGCAGAAATATCGAAGAACCAAACCACCCCTCCATTCTCCGATAGATCAACCAATGCAGAGGATTTGCATGGCGGTGGTCCTTATGCAGCGAAAAATAATCTATAGAACAGACAGCACTCTTGATCAGAGCCACACCACTGACATAATGCAAGCTTAACCAGCTTATATAATAGAAAGGAAAAGAATAGATGGCGGCACAGGTGCTGCTTATTTAGCATATCAACCCACTACTACCACTAATTTATATTATGTGAGGTAAAAGTTAGGTAAAAGTAATAGAAATAAATAAATATGACTATATAGCTATCATTAGAGGCAGCAAATGCACATCCTCCACATGATGCCTAATTATATCTGATAATAAAATAAATATGATATTTAAATAAAATCATCAGCCAGTAGTACGGCAATAATGCAGAGCGAAATGAAACGCAAAATAATATAAAATAAACAAACAGGGAAGGGAAAGTAGAGATAATAGGACAAAAAGGTAGTCGATAATCCCCTGTATAATTTAGTCAATTAAGTCATTAAACCCAATTAATAAAAAACGATATAAATTTAAATAATGCCAATTATAAATAATTTAGCGGTACCGCCCTTGAAGGTACCAGTTCCAAAAGACGTGAAATATCACCAAAAAAGGGTTAAAGAAACTACCAAAAAACTAAAATATCAAAATAATAGACTGACCATCATGCCCCATATCGACAGAGGACCACGAGGCCAATAATGGTCATGGAATCGCTGCATTTCAATCGTCATACAAATCATCGCAAAGGCAGAAATATCGAAGAACCATACCACCCCTCCATTCTCCGATAGATCAACCAATGCAGAGGATTTGCATGGCGGTGGTCCTTATGCAGCGAAAAATAATCTATAGAACAGACAGCACTCTTGATCAGAGCCACACCACTGACATAATGCAAGCTTAACCAGCTTATATAATAGAAAGGAAAAGAATAGATGGCGGCACAGGTGCTGCTTATTTAGCATATCAACCCACTACTACCACTAATTTATATTATGTGAGGTAAAAGTTAGGTAAAAGTAATAGAAATAAATAAATATGACTATATAGCTATCATTAGAGGCAGCAAATGCACATCCTCCACATGATGCCTAATTATATCTGATAATAAAATAAATATGATATTTAAATAAAATCATCAGCCAGTAGTACGGCAATAATGCAGAGCGAAATGAAACGCAAAATAATATAAAATAAACAAACAGGGAAGGGAAGGGGAGGAACAGGATAGCTATATAGTCATATTTATTTATTTCTATTACTTTTACCTAACTTTTACCTCACATAATATAAATTAGTGGTAGTAGTGGGTTGATATGCTAAATAAGCAGCACCTGTGCCGCCATCTATTCTTTTCCTTTCTATTATATAAGCTGGGTAAGCTTGCATTATGTCAGTGGTGTGGCTCTGATCAAGAGTGCTGTCTGTTCTATAGATTATTTTTCGCTGCATAAGGACCACCGCCATGCAAATCCTCTGCATTGGTTGATCTATCGGAGAATGGAGGGGTGGTTTGGTTCTTCGATATTTCTGCCTTTGCGATGATTTGTATGACGATTGAAATGCAGCGATTCCATGACCATTATTGGCCTCGTGGTCCTCTGTCGATATGGGGCATGATGGTCAGTCTATTATTTTGATATTTTAGTTTTTTGGTAGTTTCTTTAACCCTTTTTTGGTGATATTTCACGTCTTTTGGAACTGGTACCTTCAAGGGCGGTACCGCTAAATTATTTATAATTGGCATTATTTAAATTTATATCGTTTTTTATTAATTGGGTTTAATGACTTAATTGACTAAATTATACAGGGATTATCGACTACCTTTTTGTCCTATTATCTCTACTTTCCCTTCCCTGTTTGTTTATTTTATATTATTTTGCGTTTCATTTCGCTCTGCATTATTGCCGTACTACTGGCTGATGATTTTATTTAAATATCATATTTATTTTATTATCAGATATAATTAGGCATCATGTGGAGGATGTGCATTTGCTGCCTCTAATGATAGCTATATAGTCATATTTATTTATTTCTATTACTTTTACCTAACTTTTACCTCACATAATATATATATATATATATATATATATATTATATACTGTTATTATAGTAGGAGTTACTGCAATTTTTATAACAACAGCGTGAAAAGACAGTGTAATGAAAGGCATAGATCTCTCAAATAGTAGGGCTGTGAATGTGAACTTTGCAGACCGGCTAAGAGCAGTTATTTATCTTATTTTGGAAGCATACATTTTTTTACCTCTTAGCATCTCTCATTTTGCTAGTTAAATCTTCACTGAGTTACCAGATGTTGTAGTGATGAAGTGCCAATAAATACTAAAATTGCTATCTCGAGGGGAGGGTAACATCACATTATTAATGAGCAATATTAAACCTCTTTTTAGAGAAGTTTTACTTATTAGTATTCCCACTTTGAGAGTCCATGTTGAGTGCTTCCCAGTGATGCTGTGGTACTCCAGATTAGTAGCACTGGGATCTAATGCCAATAGCTCAGATTCCAGGCTAACATCATAGAAATTCAGCATGTCTGCTATGTACTGCACCCCAAAGAAATTCAGTGTGTGTGGGGGGAGGGGATCTGGTTGGTTGCTAGACCCAGCTTTGACCAGACTGGAGATCTTGGGATGGCTCATCCAGGATTAATCTAATGGGATCACCTGTCATTGTCAACCTTTGAAATTATGTCCCTACCCTTATGGCCTGAGGGACAGGATTTGAACTAGTGGATGTTTGGGCATGAGGGACAGGATTTGAACTAGTGGATGTTTGGGCATGGTGCTCAGGGGTGGTATCCCACCCCTGAACGCATTTGTTCAGTGGATAGCAGACATCCCTTTGCGCTTCATGGAGGTTGGAAAGCCTAGTCACTGAAACAAAAAAATAACTGGTGTGAATTGTAACAATATAATTCTTTCTTCTGGGATCCTAAACAAGTTTCCTATTAGAAAATTCAGGTAATGACCCAGATGAGCAAGGAGAGAGAGAAGTGAAGATGTAACAGGTCCGACACCAGATAATTCTCTTTACTAGTAAGAAGCCCATAGGAAAAATGTCACCTTTATCCAGAAGGGAGTTGGTAGACTACTCTCAATATGTCAAATGGCTGCATTCTAGGGACATCTACATTGAAACAAAATGTTACAAGCTCTCAGAACAGCTTCTCCGAGTTATCTCTATTGGTGAAATGCAATCACCATAACACCTCCTCCGATAAGACACTAAACTTATCTTGAGACATGATCACCAAGTGGAATCATATTGAAGTGTCTGAAAAGAAAATCTTTTCTGAGAGAAAGTGACAAACAGTGACACTTACAAAACAAATATTTGGGAATGGAAATCTAGTTCCCACTAAAAATGTCTTCCTCATTTACAATTCATCAGTATCTCCAAATGATTGCAAACAGGTGGTAGCTTTGCCCAGTAAGATCATACTCCCCCTGCTAACTTACTAAGGTGTTTCCAGTGCTGGAAATATGAATACTTAAAAATGGCCTGCTGGTGCCCTTTAGTATGTTCGATGTGGTGCAAAGGATTATGAAATTTCAGCACATTTAGCTCTAAAATCTCATGTATTAACTGCCAAAGAGAGCACCCCACATACAAAAGTGGTAAAAAACCTATAAATAGCAATAAACTTTCATAACTGTGAAAGTCACAGGGCTATGTTCCATTATTGCACAAATAGGGAACACAATTTGAGCAAATGAGTCATTCATTCCCATTGCCTATTTACTGAGTTCTTAAAAACCCACAGAAAACTGAGTTAGCTACCACTCAAATATCAGTACCTCCTAATGCTCCACTACTACTAAAATCCGATGGTAAAGAAAACTACAGAAAACCCAAGCTCCAACAGTAGTGCAAGAAAAAATGGATGTCGAAGCTAAGGAGGTGCCTAATCAGAGAAAGAAATGAACACAGCACAGCTGCCATACTTCCACCAAAAAAAAATTTAAGAAATTTTTATTTTTGTTGAATTGTTATTTTATATTATTGAGAAAAATAAACTTTCAAAACTTAGGAAGTGGGCTTATTTGGCTATCCTACATGCTGCAGTTATCGTGGATTCCAGTAAAACGATGGTGACATCAAGGTTCTGTAAAAATATGAACCAGTTTGCTTTTGCTTGCAAGAGACATACCTAAACGTAACTGAAGACCCTTGCATAACATTAATATCATCTGTAAGTTCAAACTGGAACCCACCCATGAAGGAGTCAGTATTAGTATTAGCCGTACAGTGGTAAAACTTCAGACTTTTGCTGTGCTGGCCAAAAAAATAAAATAATAATAATAATAATAAAAAATATACAGCAATACCCTGCATAGCACTGACAATTGGTACCGAAACTGTTCCGTGTTATGTGAAATGTGCTGATTGAGGTATAATTATAATGGGTTTTAATTGAATGCATACCAGAGAAAGTCTATAAACAAATTATGATAAATCTATAAACAATTTACACTTGATAACCAATTAAAGGGGCTTAGAGGGGAACAGGTATCCTGTATGTTATCAGACACTCAGCCTAAAACACTGATGGATCCAATATCTCTCTATTACAGAAGATTTAGGAGAAGTCCGGTTAGCCTGCCTCCCTAAAATCCACTCATGCACACCTTCTCGATGGTAAGCCCTGTTACGTCACTTAGGTGGCAACGAACGTGTAGAGTGGTTCTCTTCAAGACGCCTGGTCAGCGTGAAGAGGAAAAGACCAAACCCTCCAGCAATGAGAGCACAACAATACAAATGGCCCTCAGTCGCCAGCAGCTTTCACTCTCCCTCTTACGGCAGCGAGAGGATCAGAGTGGAAGCAGAGGGTGCTAAGAATCTCTGGGTACGACCAGGCTGCCATGCACGGAAATTGAACTTGGCCTGTTATAACGTACGATCACTCATCGGTGAAGACAGGATATTAGAGCTGGAAAAGGAATTAGAAAATGTGAATTGGAATATTATCGGTTTGGCTGAAACAAGAAGAAGAAATGAATCACTTATAAGTTTATCAAGTGGAAATCTGCTGTACACCAATGGAAACAGTGAAAGGAGTGAAGGTGGAGTTGGGTTTCTGGTCCATAAAGATTTTAAAAACAACATTTTGGAATTCAAAAGTACATCACCAAGAGTGTCAAGACTAATACTCAAGATTTCTAAGAGGTACAAGCTAAAGATTGTAATGATTTATGCGCCAACATCGAGCCACGATGATGAAGAGGTTGAAGAAATGTACACTGAAATTGAGAGTCTTCTAGATGAGCAGAAAACCCACTACACTATTATTATGGGGGACTTCAATGCTAAGGTTGGAAAAAGGCAAAACAGCACAGAAAGAGGAACTATAGGAAATTTTGGAATTGGTGAAAGAAATAAAAGAGGTGAAAGACTTGTGGAATTTGCAGAATCTCAAGGAATGTCAGTAATGAACACTTTTTTCAAGAAAAGGGTGAACAGAAAGTGGACATGGAAGAGTCCAAATGGATTAACAACTAATGAAATCGACTTCATCCTCACTAACAGAAGATATATTGTGAATGATGTTACCGTCCTGAATAAGGTAAATGTTGGAAGTGATCACAGAATGGTAAGATGTACACTTGATATAGACGTAGGAAAGGAAAGGAAAAAACTGACTCGAGTAAATAATACAAAGGTCTTTGAGATAACAGAAGAGGAGAAAAAGCAGTATGTACTGGAACTTAAGAACAAGTATGAGCTTCTTTTTTTTTTTTTTTTTTTTTTTGGATTTTAGGAACATTAGCAACTAAGGCCATATTGCTCCGGGATATGCGGTGGTCATTCCCTGACCTTTCCGCATCCTCCGTATTTGGTGGTGACGGGCTCGAACCCCGGTCTAATCAAGAAGCGTATGCTACTCACTGCTGCTCCTTCCCACCTGGCTACGGAGGCGCGTATGAGCTTCTGCTGACCACTGAGGACCAAGATATCGACGAGGAATATTACAACTTTTTGAAAGTGATAAAGCCCAAGAAACCTATAGGGAAACAGAAATCCAAAGAAGAAAAAATTAGTCAAGAAACACTTGTCATGATGAACCAAAGACGACAAATGAAGAGCAAGAAAAACACTGATAGGGAGAAAATTGAGTATACTGAGTTATGCAAAGCCATTAGAAAGAGACTCAGAGAGGACATAAGAAGATTTAACACAAGAAAAGTAGAACAAGCATTAAGGGAAAACAAAGGATTTAAATCAGCAGCCATGAGCAGTAATACAGAAAGACAAATGATACTGAAACTGAAGAATAGCGATGGTGTACTTATAAACAGCAGAGAAGGCATAATTCAAATAGCAGAAGACTACTATAGAGAATTATACAAGGAGCGAGGGAATGATACCAGCAGTGGGGAAGATGGATTGCAAAGTAGCAACACATACGACATACCCGATATTCTTCCTGATGAGGTAGAACATGCATTGAAGAAAATGAAGAATCGGAAAGCCCCGGGGGAAGATGAAGTTACTGTAGAGTTGTTAAAATTGGGAGGAAGAGACATAACGCAAAAACTGGCAAGGCTCTTCACAAAGTGCATTAGAAAAGGTGCGATGCCTAAGCAGTGGAATAATGCAATCATAGTTTTGCTGCATAAGAAAGGAGATAAATCAGAAATTGGAAATTATAGACCAATTAGCTTGTTATCCCACATCTACAAGTTGTTCACAAGGGTCATTACTAACAGATTAGAAAGAATACTTGATGAGAATCAACCGAAAGAGCAAGCTGGCTTTAGGACAGGATTCTCAACTATGGATCACCTTCACGTAATATCACAGCTAATGGAGAAAGCAAATGAATATAAAACACCATTATGCCTGGCATTTGTGGATTATGAAAAGGCATTTGACTCCATACAGCATAAGGCAATGTTTCGGGCACTGGAAAGACAAGGCATAGATACTCCATATATTATGATTTTGAAGAAAATATATGAGAGTGCTACATCCTTTATTAGACTAGACAAAGACAGTAGCAAATTTAAAATCGAGAAAGGAGTTCGACAAGGAGACACAATATCTCCGAAGCTGTTTACTGCTGCCCTTGAGGAAGCTTTCAGAAGATTAGACTGGTCGCAGAAAGGAGTCAATGTGAACGGAGAGTACCTAAACCATTTACGATTTGCAGATGACATTGTGGTCATAAGCCACGATCCCAAAGAATTAGAGGAAAATCTTAATCAGTTATGCACAGTTAGTAAGGATTTTGGACTAAAGATGAATATGGCTAAAACAAAAGTAATGATGAACAAGTATGCCACGGAAAGGGAAATAATGATTGAAGGAGCAGTAATTGAAAAGGTGGAGTCATATACTTATCTGGGACAAGTTATTAGCTGTAATAATGATAAATGGCTGGAAGTCAAGAGAAGAATAAATTTTGGATGGATAGCATTCAGGAAATATAGTCACATACTGAAGAGCAATATCCCAGTTTGTCTGAAACGTAAAATAATGAATCAATGTATACTCCCAACCATGACTTATGGAAGTGAAACTTGGGCACTCACCAAAAGAATGGAAGAGAAGCTAAGAACTACACAGCGAAGAATGGAACGAATTATATTGGGAATCAGACTGTTAGATAAGAAGAGAAACACATGGATTAGGCAGCAAACTCAAGTAAAGGACATTCTTATCAAAATTAAAGAACTAAAATGGTCTTGGGCAGGACACATAGCTCGAAGACATGATGACAGATGGACTAAGAAAATAACAGAATGGTACCCAAGAGGAGCTAGAAGAAAACCTGGAAGACAAAGGCGGAGATGGATAGATGAAATTCATGAGTTTTTGAGTAGTAAATGGATGGCCAGTGCTCAAAACAGAAGGAACTGGAAAGTTGCTGGAGAGGCCTTCATCCTGCAGTGGATTGAAAATGGCTGATGATGATGATGAACCAATTAAAAGGATTTGAAATAAAAAATATTGCAAAAACTTTATTAATGAAAAGGTAACATCATGAGAGATCAGAAAAAAGCTTTGTTTATTTAGTATTTCAATAATAAAGTCTGGTGAAGTCATCTCTTCTTTTTCTTGGCATACAAGTCTTTGTGGCATTGAATCCCATCTTGTAAAATTTGCCGTATCTTGATGCTACGTTCAACATCCGGATCTCAATTCATAATCACCTCTCAGGCCACGTCAATCCCCCAAAAAACTTTCTCCAATTCTTCTATTGAAAATTATTTTGGTTCCACTTCATAATTGTTTTCCTCTTCTTCATATGCAGTTTGCTCATCAATTTCAAGGAGAATTGCATCATCTATGTCATTTGCATGTGAGTCAGTGCAGTCACGTACATTGGCAATGTCGAAAGTTTCGAATCCCAAGTCTCTTCCAATCTTCACAACGTCTTCGGTGATTTTCTGAATTTGCGATTCAAAACCAGCGAAATCATTTGCAAAATAGGGCAAAACATGCTACCAAACAGAATGCATGTTGGTGGCAGTGATTTCTAGCCAAGATGCAAATATAGTTTTGATTGTATTTAGAGGGGTAAAAAATAAATTGTGAAATAAAAAGCTATCACATCATCTTGTCAGGATGGAATTAAAAATACTGAACACTGTTGCATGTTGCTACTGATTGCCCGAAAGGAGCTATTGGCACATGTGCATGTGAGACAATAGAGTTGGCACCGTAACATATATTTATGCAGACCCAGTCTATGACAATGCAGCATATACGTAGAGTAAGTGTCTAGGCTATTGAATGTGTTTTTATACGCACAGTAAATTTTTGACAATTGAAAACCGTGTTATAGTGAAACCCCTGCTGTTTGAAGCCATGCGAAGTGAGGTATTGCTGTATATAAAAAAAATGAAAATAAACAAACTTTGTGTTTCTGTCATAACTTAAGTAACTATCTAACTGAACTTTAAATTTCCCCAAGCTGTTGGCCTCTGCCCATTGAGGTAACTAGTTGGCTAAAAGAATACTTCTTACAATCCTGTCCAGATTTTTTTTCCTATAATTTGAACTTATGGCCTCTAGTTCTGTAATCATTTATATCAGTGAAAATTTTACCTTCATTTTTTTTACTGTCCCCTCTTAGAGCCTTATAGACCCCGGTAAGGTTCCTCTTTAAGGTGTCTAGTTGCCAAGTTCTGTAGCCTCTAGACACGAACACAATATTCTAAATGCAGTCTCACCATCTTCATATTATTATTATTAGCCATATGGTGCAAGGAAGCCTCACGCTTATGCTGCACCAGCCGAAGAATGGTGATATCCAGCTCAGGACCCTGGGTGTGCCAAGCCCATACTCACCAGATGTGAGCCCTGGGATTATACAAAGGGTTGGTGACGCAATCTGTTTGTTGCACTTTATTTCTAAGATATATAAGATATATTTGTTTATTTATATATAATAACCTTGAAAATTGTGTGGGTTTGTGTTTTAATAAGATAAGTATAGATTTAGCAATACAATAACAATTAATTAATTAGTTTTTAAATTTATTTTATGGATTTATGGGCTAGTGCCATTCCCATAGCACTATATACACTAAGACCATAATAATGTAATCTGTGATATATTATGTTGAATTTATATATATATATATATATATATTAGCATTAATGAAGAGTAGCAGATAACATAAAGATGCCCCCAGTTAAATCTATGGAGTATACAGACATAAATTCATGTTAGAGGTTGTTAAAAAATATATACTGAGTGATCTAAATTATGACCACCTACCTGATACTGTGTCCACCATTTGCATGGATAACAGCTGCTATTCATCTAGGCATTGACTCCAATAGATGTCAAAGACATCCGTAGAGATCTGCAGCCATGCTACATGCAAGGCTTTCCTTGCATGATAAAAATAGATAAAAATTATCTATTTTTATCATGCAAATAAATATGCGAATATTTTTATCATGGAATAGATAAAAGTTACATGTTTGTATGCGTCACTTCCATTTACAAAACATCCTAGTGGTGATCAATTGGATTGAGTTCAGGCAAATCTGGAGGCCAATCAAATGGGTGATATCTTCACTGTGTTCCCTGAACCATTTGTACACAATGTGGCTCAATGACACAGCACATTATCATTTCTTAAGGTCTCATTTCTGTCTGGGAAAAAGTGAAACATAGGGAAAAAAGTGTGTTGTTGACACCACAGCATTCACCATCAATGATGACCAACAGTGAGAAGAGGGTGTCTCTTGGGTCACATGCTGTGGAATCCTATACATCTGAGTGTGCAGCTTATCATCATTTTGCATATTGTTCTTGCAGTCTCCATATTGTATTGCAATGTTAACCTCACACAGTGACCTGTTCTTGAGCTTACAACATGCTTCACCCTTCTCTTACCATGAAAACCCACCTTGAATAATTTTTTAGTTCTGTTAGTGGAAAGTGGTTTGACCTGTTCAATACCATTCTTTGTACACTTTAACCACAGTTTGCCGTGACCAACAAGATGCGTTGTTTCCAATATGGAAGCACGATACACAAGCTCCCACAATCATGGCCTTTTGAAACTCTGTGATATCTTTGCTGCATCCTATAACTGCTACTTTATCGCTTTTACCATCACGACCAAATGCAGATTATTACTGCTCTAGCATAGGAAGCTGTTTGGCTTTTTATACTGTGAGCTATGCAGTATAGTCCATTATAGATGGGGGTGGTAATAATTCAACGATCACTGAGTGTATACGAGATAATTTTAAAAAATGCCTATTCTTTCATATGTAAAATCTGGGTGACTCTTTCAGGGGTTATCAAACGTATTAATCAGTTCTAAACATTATGTGCAACTGTATTTTAATTTTTTAAAATCTTTTATAATTTTATAAATTGTATGCATATTGCATATTGATTATTGTTGACCCTACAGAGAACTAGAATTTTGCCTCTAGAAATTAGTCAGGCAAATTGACTGACTAATTTCTTCTGTACTGAAATCTTTTGGCTATAAGTATTCTCTTTCAAGAAGTTTTAAAAGCATATCCTGACTACTACATAGAATTACTATCATCTAACACATAAACATTCTTTTGTGTGAATAAAAAATATTGGAAGATTTGTGTAATGGTGAAAGGATATAGTTTTCTACGTGCTTGATTAAGGAAGTTGGACCATCCACCATGAATGGTAGTGTACAGCATACAAAAAAAAACTACTACCATTAATAAAAATTTAAATGTCTGTTAGGAATTACATCACTGTGAATTTTAACATTTCTCCAGAAAAGTATCTCCACAAGAAATTCTTTATGGCAATAATTTTCAAGAAAAAAGTGTGCCTGTGCCCTATGTTAAAATACTTGTAAAAGACTGAAACTTTTGTATTGAAATGCATGAAGAATGAAAAAAATGATAAAAATATTTTCTTATCTAATGTATTATTTTTTATATTAAAACTGCTGTTATTTTTGAATCACTCTCATAAATTGATTAAATTCAATTAACTTAATTTCTGTTTGTAGCTTTCTGTGGATTTTTGTAGCAAAGTTTACCACATTTGACCCAAAGAAACTGTATAAACTTTATAAACATGCTGTAAAGAAGCTGGAAGGAGAGAAAAATTTAAAGCCAAAAGAGAGAGAACACGAAGTCAAAGAAAAAATTAAAATCCTCGATGAGGTTTGTTCTTTCTTTCTTTCTTTTTTTTTTTTTTTTGTGCTATTATTAATCTTTATTCCCAAACAAATAAGTGTGTGAATAGTTCTTGATTTTTGATATTATAATTGACGATAACTTCATATTGAAGAGATCTACAGTTGAATATCTATAATACAAACCTATCAAAATGGTTGTGTTATATTAAAAATGTGTTAGGAGCATGATGTATCAATATAAAGTTGTTCCTTAAAATAATATTAATTATAAAAAAATCAATTGACTGCCTTATCCAAGAAATCAGTTACGAACTGATACATTTAATACAGAAAAATAATTATGTTACTAGGAGAGCATTATAAACTTTATTATAATCCAATTAAAGTTGATAAAGTTCCAATTAAACATGCAAATTGTCTTATATAAAAATATTGCCACAATTATTAAGGAAAGGAGATCTTAGGAAATTAGAGTACAGAATCAACATGTTCATATCAATACTTGAGATGCATAGGGCAACACTAACTTTAGTACATAAGTAGTAGCACAGAAAGATGCAACTCAGGTATAGCTGTTATGACTGCTTTACACAAAATTAACTCCTTGTGTGTGTGGCTCGAAGATGATGGCCTGACTTGCATTATGACGTTAGCTTTTTTTATTATGTGCTTTATAAACATGCTGTCATGAACTCTTTTATAACTTAGTGGGAAGGATACCTCTGGCACCTCCAGTTGTAGAGAATTGAAGTTTTCAAGATCACTATAAATAGTGAGTTGTAAGTATTCCCAAGGCGGTGTTGACTTGTATAGAAGATCTGGAGGTTAAAGATAAGATTGAATGATGAATAGTGGTCCTTCTATGTTGGATATGGATATGACTTTCTTTGTTGATTTGGAGAAAGAGATTTGGCATATCAACTACTTTTATTAAAGTGTACCAGTACACTGGACTGGTACACTTTAATAAAGTGTACCAGTTCAGTGTAACAGTAAGTCCCCAACATACATAAGAGATACGTTCCAGGACTTCTTTCGTAAGTTCAGTTTTACGTAACTCAGGAATGACTAATAAAATATTGCTACTATATCCTTGATATGTCAAAATTACAAAAACCACATATCCTCAGAATGGTGAAAAATAGTTATATATTTTTCAATTAATTAGTTATATATATTTTTTATATATTAGTTATATATATATTTTTATATATTAGTCATATATATATTTTATATATTAGTTATATATATTTTTTATATATTAGTTATATATATATAAAAAATAGTTATATACGAGGGTTGAAAGGTTTTTAGGCTGACCCATTTTTAAAAATATTTGACCAATTTAATTATCATATTTGTGATCAACGATCTTTTTTAATATAAAAGCCATAAATCCAGAAAAAAAATATATTTTGTATTTTTTTCAGCCTTTAAAGAAATCGATTCAAGGGAAAATCACAAGTTTGAGAAGATGGAGTACCGTGTGATCATAAAATACCTTTGTTTCAGAGGGTTTTCTGCAAAAGCAATATTTGAAGATATGACCAAAACACTTAAAGAACAGTGTCCTTCTCATGCAACTGTAAAAAATTGGTTGGCAAATTCAAAAGAGGCAGTTTTGTCCTTGAAGATGCTCCAAGGTCGGGAAGATTGATTTCTGCATCAACTCTCGAAAACATCAATCAAATTCATGAAATGATACTTGAAAATTGAAGAATTTCAGTTAAAACAGTAGAAAAGACCTTAAAGATATCACATGAATGTGTTTTTAAGATAATTCATAAAGATTTGGAAATGAAAAAGTTATCAGCAAAATGGGTTCCGAAATCCCTCAATGTCGATCAGAAACGAAACTGAGTGGTGCTTCAAAGACCATTATTGCTCATTTCAGCAGGATTAAGAGCAATTTTTTAAATCAACTTTTGAATGTAGATGAAACCTGATTATATTTTTATGACCCTGAGATGAAACAACAATCAGTGGAGTTGAAACATTCAGGTTCACCAAGGCCCAAGAAGTTCTGAACCCAAAGATCATCTGGAAAAGTGATGGCTACTGTTTTCTGGGATTGTGAAGGTGTAATGTTATAATGTTGATAGACTATCTAGAAAAAGGTTTGACAATCAATGCAAGTTACTATTGTTCTCTATTAGACAAAGTAAAGGAAAAATTGAAAGAAAAAAAGGTGTGGAAAATTGAGCAAAGGCATCATCTTCCTTCAGGACAACGCACCAGCACACAAGGCACGCCAGACAAGGGCAAAAATCAAACATTTGGGTTTCAAATATTTGAACCATCCACCTTATTCGCCTGACCCGGCTCCCTCTGACTACCATCTATTCCCTAATCGCAAAAAGTTTTTAAAAGGAAGGTGTTTTAACACCACAAATGATGTCATTAGTGCGGCCAAGGCCTGGTTGGAGGAGCAAACTTTGGACTTCTATTCCAAGGGACTAAAATGCTTGGAGGACCAATGTAAAAAGTGCATTGATATAAGGGGGGAATATGTTGAATAAAAATAGCTTTGATTTTTTTTATTTGTCTTTTATTTATATGTTAGGCTAAAAGCTTTTCAACCCCTCCTCGTATTTTTAATTAGTTCAATTAAAAACTTTATCTGCGGACAATGATGAAGTAGCCGGAGTGGCACATAAGAAAAAACATAAAAGGAAGAAAACATGCATGTTATTGTACTGTAAAAACTTATATGTATTTTGTAGCCTTGGTTATTAAAGTTGACTTCATTGGTGTGATCCTTTCATTGCTTCTTGTATTCTGTCTTCTTTGTCCTTTATTTTTGTGTTCACTGTTGCCACTGACAAATCTAAATTTTGCATGATAATTGTTCATGTTTGATCATTTTCATACATCCTTATTTTAATTTTCTGATCCAAATCTATCACTTTCCTTTTCTTGGTAGATTTACTAGAACTGCTGTCACTTATTCTTTTAGTCAGCACCATGATAACGGTCAAAATGAAATTTTCTGTAAAGAACTTCACAGGGTTTAGGTGAAAACACTATTATCACCTCACGCAAGCTCACATTTTACTAAAGCATAACCATAAAACAATAAAGACAATTGCAGTTTCTGGTTTATTGGACTTTTCTGTTAGTGCAATTCATTATAAATGGGTAGTAAACTCGATCTTATTGCATTTGTCATAATACCGATAACAGAAATTCTGTGGGTTTTTACGTTATCATGGTGAAATTGTCCCCTTCACTGAAATATTCAGACTCTTCTCTTCATTTTCCTATTTTTTAAGCTTGTTACTCCGTATCTCATTGATTGCTTCTTCTTTTCTTTTCTTTTTTTTTTTTTTTTTTTTTTAACTGTTTTCTATTTTACTATCCTAAAAAAAAAAAAAAATTGAGCGAAAAAAAATTACGTAAGTTCGAAGTTATGTAACTCGGGTTTCATTAGTCAGGAACTTATTGTATGTACTAGTTCCTGTGATTAGACCTGGCATAAATGTGTGTGCTCCCAACTTGAAGCCATCCATCTGTACATACATACAAGCAAAAAATGCAATAATATTTTGTGGCAATATTTTTATGTAAGACTATGGTGTAAGCATTTCAAATAATATGGTAAAACTGTGGAGTACATATGTACTTAACTAATATTTGGAAATATGATGAGGCATACTAACTATTCAGGTGGATCTCTTTGAAGTAGCCTCCTTGAGTCTATATATAAAATATAGACTAGACTCAAAGTATATAAGAAAAATATTTTAAATATAAAATATTGTAGGTAGAACAGGTGAAGGAGATTTATATGTAGAATTAAAACTAATGAATATACGGTATACACTGGGAGCGAAATATGTTGTGAACAAAGGGGGGGGGGCGGATAGAACTGGAAAATAAGATAACGATAAGATATATTGCGGTGTCTTGACACCGCAATGTTATTTCACCTTGGTCGTTCTTTCAATTTTGCTATTCATTTTTGCATATTTTGTTCACAACATATTTCGCTCCCAATGTATACCGTATATTCATTAGTTTTAATTCTACATATAAATCTCCTTCACCTGTTCTATCTACAATATTTTATATTTAAAATATTTTTCATATAGATATATATATATATATATACACATTATGGCTGTAGGGTACGTTTTGCTATCGCAGTGTCCCTGATCCATAAGTTATGTTATTTTAATTTAGTCGTATTTAAATTCAAACATATGTTCCCCCCCCCTCCCTTAATGGCTTCTCTATACCATTATTCTTGATTATATATATATATATACTGATTTAATGCTTCTGCAACTTCTGGAAGCATTCCTGATAAGCTTCTTTTGGAATTTCTAATAGTTCCTGTATCACTTTCTGGATAATTTTCTTGGTTATTGAAAATCTGTGACCTTTAATGGGCTTTAAGCTTGGGAAACACAAAAAAAAAAAAAAAAAAAATACAGGGAGCTAAATCTGGCAGACAGGGGATTGATTATAACAATGAAGTGCTTCACATGAAATTCTTGAATGGAAAGTACTGAGTGTGCTCAGGTAATGTCATATTGCAATTCCCTGATGGACAATTGCTATGGAACTTTTTTGTATTATTCCTGGTTTACTGTTTGACTATGCAGGATAAATTCAAAATAAACAGTGCTCTGTGAGTCAAAAAAAATACAGTAAACATGATCATATTTGATTGAAATTATCTTGCTTTTTTAGTTTGGAGGAAATAAGTCTTCCTTTAAAAAGACTGGGCCTTTTTTCTGAGTAGTAGCCATACACCCATGATTCTTCAATAATAATCACATAAGAAACAAAGGGTGGGTCAGCAGCTGCTTGTTGATGAAGATCTTGCATGCAAGGATGTGGTACACAAACTTGGCTGAAATGTGTCACATTCCTAAATTTCATGTAAAATTGACCTATTCCATAAGAAATACAGTTTCGCTAGGAATTTTTGCCAAATGTTAAATGCTGATCACTCTTGATGAATGAATGAAACTGCAGCCATTATCAATCCACTGCATGATGGTGGCTTCCTCAGCAAGTCATGTTGAGGGAATGGACCATAATCTGCCGTGCTGGTTGGCAGATCGACTGTGTTTAACAGTCAGGAGTTCGAACCCAGTCTACTCAAAGAGAATGTGCTATTGCATTCCTGCTCCGAATCACTCCTGATAAAACCTGTTATATCATAAACCTGAGTGATTGAATCATTGGTTTTTGAAGTTGAAGGGCATTAAGAGTGAGGAATAGTTTTGACTGACAAGTGACCCTCTAAACTTTACAACCCACTGAAAAGTCTTCAAATAACCTATAGCATTTTCTTTAAAAGTTGTTTGTAACCTTTCAAGTCATAAAACACCTTCTATTCAGCTGACTGAATATAAGCAGGTAATTCATGCATTACTATGACTAAATCAGTCACCAAACATGTTTTCACAAGTTTCAACTCTGTATTATTATTTATTTATTTTTTTTTTTATGAAAACCCCAAACACGAAAGGTATCAAAACCTATAGTACTTAGTACCGTACATGGGTTGAAGGAGAAGTATGGGGGGGGGGGGAATTATGCCACAATTTCAAGATATCTGTGATTAAATGAGTGGATTGAGCAAGCTCAATGTTGATAGCATTCAAATTGAGGAATGATGGTTGCAGAATAGATGTGCAGAAGTTTGCCTTTAGCCAGCAGGTGATTGATTGCTAGAACAAACTTCCATCTGTTCTTGTGGAAGTTGATAGTTTAAATAAATTCAAGGAAGAACTAGACAACAAATTACTGAGGGGGGGTGGAGATGACTTTTTTTTTTTTTTTTTAACTGTTGCTGTATAAGCTTGCTTTCTTGCATCATTTGCCACTACTAATGCTAAATCACTCACCAAACATGTGTGCGTGATCCAGGGATCACAAAATTCATGGACCTGAAGGGAGAGGCCGGGCTGTGCAACCATTTTGGTATGTCCACTAATCATTTGGATTGTTATCTTCAGTGACTTGTGGCATGTCATGTTCGACGTGCCACCTCTAAACATACCACCAGGGCAATAACAATAAGCCCATATTCAGGGGAGGTCTCAATGGAGTGAAGATGTGCAAATGTATCCCCAATTCACAAAGAGAGGTTCAAAGGGTGGCACAAATAATTATACCTTTTAGTTTAACTTCTGTTCCGAGGAAAATAATGGAGTCAATAGTTAAAGAAGCGATGCAGGATCACCACCTAGACAAGACTGCAGTAATAGTCCAGGCACAGCATGGGTTTGTTAAGGGGAAGTCTTGTCTGACCAATTTGATTGGATACTATGATGTGGTCACAAAGGAACTGAATGCAAAAAATAATTTTGATATCATATACTTGGATTTCAGGAAAGCTTTTGGTACTGTTGCAAATGGAAGAGCGACATTGCCCTTAATGCCATACCGCTCCAATGTTGCACATTGGAGCGGTATGGCATTAAGGGCAAGTTGCTGCAATGGATAAAGGGGTGGTTGAATGGGATATGGCAGAGCGTAGTTATAAATGGACGCTGCTCTAAGTGGACTAATGTTATTACTGGAGTCCCCAGGGTTTGGTGCTGGGCCTGTTGTTTTGTGTATTTATCAATGATATCGATGAAGGTATGTCAGGCTTAAAGTCAAAGTTTGCAGATGTATAAAGGTTGGCAGGGTTGTTAATGACAGTAATGACAGTATGCTACTGCAACTGGATCTGGATAAGTTGAGCAAATGGACTAAGTGGCAACTGAAGTTTAACATTGACAAATGCAAAGTACTGCATATGGGTAGCAGTAACCCAAGAGGAACATACCAACTGTGTGGCTACACTCAGCGAGGTGGAGAATGGAAAAAGACATGGGGGTAATTGTACAGTCAGATATGAAGTTCTCTGAGCAGTGCAGACGGGCTGCCAGAGCAGGTCATGGAGTTTTGTCAATGATATATAGGAATTTTGCTATATAGACAAGGAGGTGATTATCCTTTTTGTATAAGGCAATGGTCAGCCACACCTTGAGTACTGTGTACAGGTCTGGAGCCCTCATTTTAGCAAGGATATAGAGTTGCTAGAATGAATACAGAGAAGGGCAACAAGATTGGTGAGAGGAACAAAAAGATACTATTACCAAGAGAGAGGCTTAAGTTCTGCAAGTTGCAGCATCTTACGAGGTGATCTGACTGAGGTGTATAAGGTCTTGAATGAGCTGAGCAGGCTCAATGCTGATGCTTGCTCACATTAAGAGCTTGAGGGAGAATAGATTCAAATTGAGGAAAGATAGTTGTAGAATAGATGTGTGGAAATTTGCCTTTAGCCAGCAGGTAATTGATTGCTTCAACAGACTTCCATCTGTTGTTGTGAAAGATAGCTTAAATAAAAATTTAGGGCTGAAGTAGATAAACATTTGGAGTGACCGGATGAGTGACTGATGGGAGGGTTTTTTTTTTTTTTTTGGCTGATGCTGTATAAGCTTGCTTTCTATGCCTCAACTAATGCTAATATGCATTAAAATCCATCTCTTATAATTAAATAGAAATTCTGCATTGATTCAATATATATTCAACAATATATAAACTTTAATTTTAAAAAACCTAAACTCTAAAACTTTGTGGTTTTATCATGAACAGTACTTCATAAAATTTAGTAAAATCAATAACTAAAATTTTAAATTTTTACAGGCATTTAGCCCTTCGGCACAGAAAACAAGTTTCCCGTGTCTTCAGTTGACATCCCTAGCCACTAGGGGCCATGATTTCCAAATCTAGCCTTTCGCAAATTGTGTTTCTCCTACATTTAAAAACTTTATATTCATAAATGGAGAATAAAATAAAATTATCTTGAATGAAACAAGAAAAGCAAGTTATCTTCATTGAGCAAAAGTGTCCCTCTCTTCAGCCAGCTCTCAAATGAAAATAGTTGATACAGTTAAGCATGACATGGGCACCCTTCTCCATCACCCTACAAGAGCAAAGACCAGAGGGAACCAAACCCAACTGACTCAGCCTGGACATTAAGCCATGTCCCGTGCGCAAGAAACAGGCATTAAGACTGAACTGCAGCCATGGCTTCAACTTAAAGTCAACATCAGAGACAGAGGGCAGGAACTTATATGTCTCTCTGCCTTTCTCAGAGCTATGTCATCTCATTTGCCATATGTTTATAAGCTCATCATTGATTTTTCTGCTCTCTACTGCCAACTGCTGTCCCAGTTGTGTAGCACTTCCTTGATCTCTTGAAACAACTGAAGTATATGAATTAAAACCATCTCTTTCCTTCTCTTTCTTTTCCACTTCACTTTCTTTTTCCTTCTCTTTCTTTTCCACTTCACTTTCTTTTTCCTTATCTTCTAATCTTGCCATTAAAACTTTATTGTCAATCTGTAATTCAATCAGTGTTATCTCTAAACTGTCCCAGAGTTCTAAAATTTATGCCACTATAACCTCTGGAATGCTGTGGTTTCCCCTTCAACAACATTTGCCTCAATTCCATTCTTGCTGATTTCACTTTATTCATTCTCGTGAGATCGAGACGTGATTTTTCTGCTCCCTCGGTTTCGGTATTTTCTCTTGGTCTTTTTGCAGGTCTAAGTTGATCAGTCACACTTCTGCAATTATGTTCTTTATTATTTACTGGAGAGTTACTTATAAATTGCTTAGTGTCCATGTATTGACTGGAACTTGTGGGTTGGTCACTCAAACACTAGTCAGACTTTTGTGGATTTATTGGATGATTGTTTTCTGCAGCAGCATGTTCGAGAGGCAACCATAGAAAGTAATACTCTTGATCTGGTTATCAGCAGTGATCATTCATGTATTAAGAATTTGCAGATAAAGGAACCACTAGGTGGCAGTGATCACAGTGTACTGATGTGGGATTTACTTAAAGATTTAATTACCATCAGGGGTAAAGGAAAGGGTTTTTGCTTCAGTAAAGGCGACTACGATGGTCTGAGACAGTATTTAAATTCTGTACAGTGGGATAAACTGACGATGTTACCAACAGTAAATTCTAAGTGGGAAGCATTCAAGGAATTAATCGTGGATGCTACTAAAAGTTTCATACCTATTAAGAAATATTGTTCAAGGTTTAGGCCTAAATGGTTATCTAATGAACTAATGAGACTCGTAACAGAGAAGAAAAATGCATGGGATGCATATAAATTATCAAGCGACTCAGACGCCTGTGGCAGATATAAGCTAGTCTGTAATCAGGTCACAAAGGAGGTTAGGGAGGCGAAGGCAGATTACGAGAAATCCTTGGCAAAGGATGCTAAGAAAAACAGCAAGGATTTCTTTACTTATATAAACTCTAAAAGGAAGGGGATGAATCTGATTGGTCCACTTGACATCGATGGTTCGACTATTGATGATCCTGCTCAGATAGCAAACAAACTGAATGAGTATTTTGCATCTACATTCACACATGAGGAATTATTAAGGTTTGAAAATGGCAGAAGGTTATCAAATTGTAGCAGGATACGTAATGATTTTGTAATAACTGAAAGCAAAGTGGAGGAGAAATTGTTGAAGTTAAACATAAGAAAAGCACCTGGGGTGGATGGGATCTATCCAGTTATATTAAAGGAGGCGGCAAGGCAACTAAGCAAACCCTTAGCCATAATTATGAGAGCATCCTTGGACTCAGGGGAGGTTCCCACGGATTGGAGATGTGCAAATGTATCCCCAATTCACAAAGGGGGATCGAAGGGTGACACGAGTAATTAAAAACCAGCTAGTTTAACTTCTGTTCCGGGTAAAATAATGGAGTCACTGGCTAAAGATGCATTGCAGGATCATCTAGACAAGACTGCAGCAATAATTCAGACACAGCATGGGTTTGTTAAGGGAAAGTCTTGTCTGACAAATTTGATAGGATATTATGATGTGGTTACAAAGGAACTGAATGCAAAAAATAATTTTGATATCATATATTTGGATTTCAGGAAAGCTTTTGACACTGTTGCGCTTGGAAGACTATTGTACAAATTGGAGCAGAATGGTATTAAGGGTAAGTTGCTACAATGGATAAAAGGATGGTTAAGTGGGAGAAGACAGAGGGTGGTAATCAGTGGGTGCTGCTCTTCGTGGACTAATGTTATTAGTGGAGTCCCACAGGGTTCGGTGTTAGGTCCACTGTTGTTTTGTATATTTATCAATGATATTGATGAAGGTATATCAGGCTTAATGTCGAAGTTTGCAGATGATACAAAGGTTGGCAGGGTTGTTAATGACAGTGTGCTACTGCAACAGGATCTAGATAATTTGGGCAGATGGGCTAAGAAGTAGCAATTGAAGTTTAACCTTGACAAATGCAAAGTACTGCATATGGGTAGAAGTAACCCCAGAGAAACGTACTACACTTAAGGTGGTAGAAAATGAAAAAGACCTGGGAGTAATTGTGCAGTCAGATATGAAGTTTTCTGAGCAATGCAGACAGGCTGCCAGGGCAGGTCATGGGGTTTTGTCAATGATATATAGGAATTTTGCTAGCAGGGAGAAGAAGGTGATTGTCCCTCTGTATAAGGCAATGGTTAGGCCACGCCTCGAGTACTGCGTATAGGTCTGGAGGCCTCATTTTAGGAAGGATGTAGATTTACTTGAGCGTGTACAGAGAAGGGCAACAAGATTGGTGAGGGGAATGAAGGGACCCTCTTACCAAGAGAGGCTTAAGTTCTGCAAATTGCAGTGGCTGGAGACTAGGCACCTGCGCAGTGATCTGATTGAGGTGTATAAGGCCTTGAATGGGTTGAGCACGCTGAATTCTGATGGGATCCTTCCACTTGTTCAGATTACGAACCTAATGGGGCATAAATTCAAATTAAGAAAAGCGAGATGTAGAATACATGTGTGGAAATTTGCCTTTAGCCAGCAGGTGGTTAATTGCTGGAACAAACTTCCATCTGTCGTTGTGGAAGTTGTTAGGTTGAATAAATTTAAGGAGGAAAAAGGCATTTGGAGGGAATGGTGTGATTTTTTTTTTTTTTTTGGCTGATGCTGCATAAGCTCATACACTTGCTTTCTTGCATCACATGCCACTACTACTACTACTATTCCAACTGTACAAAACATTCCTTTAAATGAACTCCTTGAGTCTTGGACTTATTCACTCTCCCACCCCCGACCTCCCACCTAGGCTAGGTTCATTATAGCCTTAGCTGCTCTTGCGCCAATAGTTTTCAAATAGCAACAACAACAACACCCCGACTTATTGGTCTTTTTCTTTTCAGAGGCTGAATCCTTAAGTGACATATCACCTGAAGTCTTCTGAGAAGACTGAGAAAGCTGGGCCAAAGTATCTTTAGTAACGACTTTTATCAGTCATCTCTGCCACGGCTGTTAAAATATTTTTATCTATAGCTTCTATCTCTTCTTCAGATAATTCTGCCACTATTGCTTTTAAGTTACATTTAGATTATTTTCAGAATAACTCCTATATAATAACTCCTTGAGAAATGTCCAACAGTGACCTAGTGAAACTAAAACTCCTTATTCGCATAGCCTTGTTAGTAGAATATAAATAAAATTATAATAAATACTTAAAAATAAAAGAGTTGGCAAAAATTCAACCAACTCAAACTATTACACTATTTACACTATATATAATTAGATTAATTTAATAATAAATAAGGGCTTCATCCAGCAGATCAATCTAAAATACACTGAAACCTTAAAAAAAGAATATAATATAAGAAAATATAACTAAATCAATCAATAGAAAACTCTCAAAAACTTATTCAATGAATTCTTAAGAAGGACAACGGAGATCACATATCATTAAAAGAATTAAAACACTAATCCAATACACAACCAATAATCACCAATAAATTGAAACTAGAAAATTAAGTCAATAAGTTACCTGATAACTATGGCGCCTCCGTAGCCAGGTGGGCAGGAGCAGCAGTGCGTAGCACATGTTTCTTGATTAGACCAGGGTCTAATCAAGAAATTGCTAATGCTCCTAAAAAAAAAAAAACCCAAACCTGATAACTGGTAATTCAATATCAAAATATTCCAGAATAATACACTAAAATGACACAAACAAATTAACAATCATTAACAATGATCGATCTAACACAATGGCAGCCATAACACACTAAAAATTTCAAATTGAATTTCCCGGGAATCATGTTTGGAACCCAAGAGATACCATGTGGAATTTCCTCACAAAATGTTACACAGCTGTATAAAAACAATTCTTATACCTTCAGAAATAATTGGCAATAATTACAACTTGAATAAACACAATTTCAGACATAAAATCAAAGAGCCCAACACAATCATGACAGCCATGCTGAAACTCCCCAGTGACTTGTAGTAGGAGAAAATTTTATTCTGCCACAAAGAAAAATGGCCCATAACCTCTGTATACCAGAGAGCACAAAAAGTATGTTCACTTGAGACTGCCATGCATAAGCCCATGTAAGGGTGTAGCATCTCACTTTCTCAGATTCTAAAAAGTTCAGTTTAGGTGCAAAGTTTGCTCTTTGCTGAAGGTGAAATGGTTGTTGGTATCTCCATCTGCACCAAAATGCCTAAGAAAAATTAACATTTCCTCTTGTTATTTTGCAGCAATAGCATGTTGAATTTGTAGCTTATCTGGTTTTAAACTCAAGATTTCCCAAAATTTTCCATGTGGTAGCCTAGGGTAATACAAGCTGACAATTAACTCGTTTGTTGATTTTTCTAGGCCTTTGAACGAAAATTGTCCTTATGTTTTTAATAGTGATGAAAAGTTGTGTTCATCTTTCCAATGTAGTCTTTAATTTTTTTTTGATATGAACAAAATTCCTGTTCTAATCATAAATGGAATGTATGCTGCAAGCCTCTTTTCCATATTGTACGTGAAACCTGTTGAACTTGAGGTTTGCTTTTTTACAGGAAAAGACCATGCTCATTCTGCTCCACTGGAAGTTACCATTTTGTTGTTTATTATGTGCATGCCAGTTACCAGGTCCTTCATTAGAGTATAGTGAATTTGCCACTGGTCACTCTTTTTTGAAGGCATTCCTAAAGCTCTGAGGGTATAGTTATTTGGCCTTTGTCTCTCTCTTTTTTTTTTTTTTTTTTCTTTTTTTTTTCCCCCTCAGCCGATGAACAAACTGAACTATACAAACTGGTCTGTGAACATGCATAGTTTATTCTAAAGACCATATGAAATAGAACTCAATGCACCAAAAAATCCCAAACCAAACAAAATAACAACAATCAGTGAAACATTAATTACTAGTTGCCAATTAAAACTTGAGTACTGCAGCATTTTATTTAATACCTGGTGTCTTTTACTAAGTTCAAAACATGAAATTATAGTTTATGTTGTTCTCTGAAGCTGTTTTTAAATTATCTCATATAACAGAGAAAAGAATGTGCTGGCTTAAAATAAGTGGGCTAAGTATTAACTGGTTGTTTTGTTTATGTTACAACTATAAGATAGTATGAATCAGAGCTGTAATGCTCAATAGGGCATCTTATATAGTTGTAATGTTACAACTATATAAGATGCCCTAGATGCTGTTTATGTAAAATATGATTTTAACAGTTTATAGATGGCCTTCAAAACAGATTGCTAGGCTTAATTTTTGTTAAGACAGTTTCTATTATGGTATTTCAGTTTTAATTTCAGGCACACAGGAAGAGCTTTTTAATATAATAAAGTCCCACTGAAACAAACTTTTTGGGAGTGTATGAATGAGTTCAGCATACCAAAATTTTAATACAAGTTAGCTGCTTATGGGAGTATTTTTAAAGCAGTGGACAATCCCATATTTGCTTTACATATGTTTTCTTTGAGTTGAGCATTTTTTTATTTTCTCTGTAAAATAAAAAGTCAAAAATTGGAATTATTATTTGTGCAAAATCATTCAGAAATGTGGAAAATGTAAAAGGTGTGATACCAAATTCTTTTGCCACATCTTTTTAAAACTGTTTTTTTAATTTGCTCAAATCCTCCCATAGACATATTTCCAAATATGGGGTACAATATCATTCATAATTTTTATACAAAGTTTTTATTTTGCTGCAAACAAAAAATTGTTTGCATAGCTAAAATAATTTTTCATCAAAATTATTGAATTCAAATGAGATTTACAAAGCACTAATAATAAGGGAAGTCATCTAGGACTTGTTTTTATGGTGAAATTTTTGTAAAACCATATTTGTTGTAACTGAATTTTTGGTGTTTTAAGGAGAATGTTATCTGTTTTAGAAATTTGTCACTTAAAAAAGTGAGAACTGTCAATTTTCTTAACAGCTAATTCAATTATAACCTTACAGTCTAGCCAACAAAGCCAAGTATCGTCCTATTCCACAAAGCTAGAAAAACCAAAATCTCCTCCTGGACAAACAGTTAAAAGGCATTTAGATGATGAAAACAGCAGTGAACGACAGCAGCCTCCAATTAAAAGGCATGACAGTAGAGAAGGTAGGGGAGATTGGAATCGAGACAGGGAACATTCAGATAGAGAAAGAAAAGAAAGGTTAGAAATTGAACTAACTCAATAATTAACATTTAATTAAGTTTATTTATTTAGTGCCAATTTAAATTTCCTTTTGTTAATACAACTTTATAAGCTTGAGTTTTAAATATTATTGATATATTTTTTCACAATTGCTTTTTAATTTTGAATTCTAGGAAACTAAAATATTACAGACTAGGTTAAAATCATCTAATTCTAAACGGATTAGAAAATGTCCTAGTTAATTTTTGTCTTGACAGGTGTGAATTCAGCACACAACTCTGTTGCCAATGAAGTAGATGTACACCTGCTTGTTCCCCCCCATTTTAAACATTTAATCAACTAAAAAACTACTTACTATTTGGAATAATGAGTACTACTTAAATACTGTGCATATATATATATGCACTCTTGCTTCTCTCCTTATGCTTTTTAATGTAATCCATCTTTAAACCACTTTTTCAATGAGACTAACTTGTTTTTGTAAAAGGTTCTTCCTCTCTTGTTATGTTTGAACTATTTTTAATGCCATAGTAGCCACTATTTAATCACCACAACGATACAATAGTTATTAATTTCCTGGACTCCTTTTTTTATGTGGTGTCTTGTTCATATATGTCCTAGAATCTTATGGGAAATATTTGTTAGTTGTTTCCTTTCTCTTTAGTCATCTTTTAGTAATGTATCATAATTACCTGTTTAAAGCCATTCCGATAATTGGCTTTAAACAGGCAGACATTGACAGAAATGTGGCTACAGAAATGAAGCTGTGGATAAATTGAATTATATCAGCTGACTTTGAAAAATGGTATAAAGAACAAAATTCTGTTTAATTCAGAATGAAATGTACCACAAGGTAATAGCATAGTATTAATATGCAGTATATGTTCACTGGCATAATAATATGTAGTAAAATCATCCACTGAAATTGAAATTCAGTGTGATTTAATAGTTGGGCATGGGCAGCCAGTGATTTTAATAAGGTTTGTGTATAAGAGAAGCTGGAATAATATTGAAATTTTGCATTTCTTTAAATATTATATAGTAGTAATAATCTCTTTCAGAAGAAATTTCCAACAAAACGATTAAGGTTGAAAGGCAGATCTGCATTATGAATTATACGCAGATTTTATGAATTCCAATTTTTAAAAGTTAGCAGGTACAGAGAATGGTTGAATTTCAGAATGGTTTCTATTGCAATAATGGTATCATAACATAAAAATTCTTAAAATATAAATCAAAAATAAATACACTTAAAAAACAAACTACAGTAAACCCTCGATTTAATGGACCCCGATATAATAGATTTCGGATTTAACGGACCGGACAAATAATACAGTAATGTACATATTAATCTCGACCATATTATTTTTTTAGGTTATACAAAACTTCAGTGTTATTTTTAAATAAAAATTAATAATAATTACTTATTTCCATTATTGTTTTGATAATTACCTACTTTTATTTTTATAATCAAATTCAGGAAATTGTTTTTTTATTCTTTTTGAAAACGTGTTCAAACAGCTGTTTTCCCAGATTACAGATAAGAGCAGGTGGTGACTTGCGAGCTAAACATGACTCGGTCACTCGGGTGTACCGACTCGCTTTGTTTTGGTCTCAGTCTGCCTCAAGCTATCTTGTGATCAGGTTGTATACAGAGTTTCTGTGATTTCTGAATTGTGACTTTATTTATTAAATAATTTTGCAATCCTTACAATTTAAAATGGCATCAAGTGATAGAGAAGTTAAAAGAAAATGTGTGAACTTAAATGTGGCACAGAAATTAGAGCTAATTGAGAAATTAGAACAAGGTGTCTCGGTAGCACTTGTTTCTGAAATTTATGGCGTAAAAAAACAAACTGTTTCTGATATCCGCAAATCAAAGGCCAAATTGCAACATAATTTTATATTCTACAATACTGTGTATTGTATTAAAGCTTTTTTTTTATATTAAGAACAATAAAAAATGCCCCAGGTTACATTTGATTTAACAGACTTTCAGCATTAACGGACACCCATTCTCTCCTATTCGTCTGTTAAATTGAGGGTTCACTGTACATATTTCAAAATATTCATTGAGAGAATCCCCGGAAAGATCAAAAGTAAAAACACAAATTTCAGTTTCATTGAATAACATTTTCATAGATATTATTTAAAGTTAAATAATGCAAAGAAAAATATTACTTTATTTTATTTTACTCATAACAAACTGGAGAGGGGGGGGCAATGCTGTGTTGTATCAGAACTTACCATTCAAACTGTTTTATGTGATCTTATTAAAACTTCGCTTTGAGTATTTGTATTACTATTAGTAGTGGCAGATTATGCAGGAAAGCAAGCTCACAAAGAAAGCATTAGCCAAAAAAAAAAGAAAATCCTGTTTATCACATTCAATAGTTTGTCTTTTTCTTCCATGAATTTGTTCAAGTTAACTATACCTCTACAGTGACAGATGGAAGTTTGTTCTGGCAGTCAACCATCCTTTCTCAATTTGAATCTATGCCCCCTCATGTGTGGTCTGAGCAAGAGGAAGAATGCCATCAGCATTGAGCTTGCTCAATCCATTCCAAAGAAAGCTTTAAACATCTCAATTAGATCACCTCTCTCTCAGTTGCCTAGTCTCCAGATGCTGCAATTTGCAGAACTGAAGACTTTCTTGGTAAGACCACCCTTTTGTTCCTTTCACCCTTCACATGTTGCCCTTCTCTGTGCCAATTCCAGCAAATCTACATCCTTCCTAAAATGAGACCTCCAGACCTGTATGCAGTCCTCAAGATATGGCTTGACACTGCCTTGTACAGTAGGATAATCATCTCCTTATCCCTGCTAGCAAAGTTCCTGTATATCATTGTCAAAACCCCATTTGTTCTCAGGTGATTTTGGTTTCATGTATCCTTCTGAATTATATTTCACTTGTCAGTGTTGGTATCAAATTCCCATGCATGAGTGTGGGTGGATATAAAAACATCTGAAAATGCTTATAGTGTGGACAGTTTTGAATATTTTTCATTGAATTATTATTATTTTAAAAATTATTTATGTTTCCATCTTCCTGGTTAGTGTAATAGTTGCTCTGTAACATTAAAATGTAAAATTTTGTTGCAATGAAAACAAAAGTAAACAAAAATTTTGCTATAACAAAAATATTTTAAGGTCCCAGATGATCTCTTTATTAATTATTCTTGATGCCATTCATTTGAACAAAACAGTTTTGATGAAAAATTCAGCACGAGGAATTATTTTCAAAGTCCATATATACATGATCTGAAAAGAGAAAAAATTGTGTGAAAATTATGAATGGTTAGGGCAGGGATGATGTCTGAAATTGTTTTTCTAGAATGCTACATATCTTTTTGTAAAATTGGATAGGATGTCATGTGCATGCAATAATGCAGTCAAAATAAAACATAAGAAAAAGTTGTGAAACTATAATGTTAATAATTCAATAATTAGCCCTACCTATACATTATATTTTTGTGTTGTCTTAATTTCTGAGGGTGGGGGGAGAGGGATATTCTATACAATATGGCAGCAGACTTGGGCTTACCCTCATTTCAGAAACAACGTTGTTACCCACGAGTCAGTCAATCTAAAATTATTATTTTCATTTTTAATTGAATAACATAGTCAAAACAGGCAAGTCCATCAAATACTCTAGAGCAACAGTATGACAGACTTGATTCTTATTGAAATCTTATCAAAGAGCAAGTGGCCTCCTCGTTTAGTAACTTTGTTCTGAATGGTGAATAATAAGATGAGTTTAAATGAGCAGCCAAGTGATATGTGGGATAAAATTTTCTGATTATACAAAGGAAGCATTAATCATTATTAAGTTATTTCAATCTGTGTGCTGAAATAAAAACATTCCACCCCTTTGCTGATTTTTCTGCTTTAGGCCAGTACAGCTGGGGGTAGTAGAGGCCAATAGTACTGGGGGTTATACTTGCACATAATTTTGTTACACATTTAATCAAAAGTTTATCTTCCAAACCCTGCTTGGCTGCTCATTTAAACTTGATTTATTATACACCATTTAGTATGAAATTACTAATCACCATCTAATGAGATTCCGTAAGAATTGAAAGTTTGTCATAAGGATGCTTTTTTGATATTTTAATGAATAGTGGATTTGTTCTTATGGTGATGTTATTTGATAAAAAACAAAATTAGTAATTTTAGGTGGACTTATGGATAAGTTCTGCATTTCTAAAATGAGTGTCAAGTCCCAGACATCAAGGCAGAAATATAAAATGGACATGGTCTTAATCATGAAATCGTTTCAACTCCTGTGTTGAAATAAATAAATTAAAAACTGCTCCTTAACCAATTAGAGGCCTCGTGTTTTCATGATTTCAAGGCTTTTATTCCATAAACATTTTGCACTGAAATTGAATATTTGTATTAATGTGCAGAAAATAATATTAATGATAAGTTATATCTGCTGCACTGTTTTTCTCATTGTGCGGGTTGTTAAAATTTTGTGACTATTTCTAATAAATAAAATATGCTTTCAAAATATTCCATACTTTCTCAGTACTGTTGTTTTACTAATTTATTATCGATTTTAAAGTCAATATAAAAAAAAAAAAAGTGCTTTTTATAGTCTAGTATTTCTACATTGGTCTGAGAAGTTTAAATTAATTGCTGTGACAAAAATATTATTATGTATTTATCAGTAGCATTTAAGTGGCCATGCACTTGAACCATGGTAATCTCAATCTCACTCACTGTTGCTCTCCTGAACTGACCACTTGGTTGTTACCTTATCTGCTCTGCTACTACCATGATATCAATCAAATTTTAGGGAACTGTCAAATTACATATTACATCAGAAAAAAGCAAAGTCTGAAAGCTGTTTTCTTGCATAAAGGAAACTTAAAGCCATTCATCCCCATTGCCCACTCTGTTCATCTAAAGGAGATATATTATGTCATGAAGATACCACTCAAAGCAATTCAATACATCACTTGCCAGTGGAATATCTGTGGTGATCTCAGAGTCACTGGTATGTTAATGGGCATTCAAGAAGGGTTCACAAAATATTGTTTTTGCCTGTGGGACAACCATTCTACTGTAGACCATTACATCACGTGACTGTCCTCAAAGAAGCACAAATGAGCCAGGAAATAAGTAGTGTGAAGTATATTCTGTTAATCTAACTAAGAATTTTCTTCCGCCTCTCCACGTTAAACTTGCGTAATAAGGAGCTTTGTGAAAGCGGTGGATAAAATAAATTATAGAGGATTTTATTCCTTAAGTGAAGAATGTTCAGAGGTTGGTGTTTTATCATATTGCAAAAGTAGGAATTGTTGTGGGACCTGAAATCAGAGTTTCTGAAAGATGAAAGCTTTGCTTTTAAAAATGGCCCTGTGGACTCTTTTTGGTTAACCACAGGTCTCTTGCATACAAAGATGGAGTTCAGAAACTGCTTAATGCTTATAAAGAAATGGGGTGCCATACATCGCTTAAACTTCATTTCTTGCATTCACATTTAAACTTGGCGCCTCCGTAGCCAGGTGGGCAGAGCATCAGTGCGTAGCACATGCTTCTTGATTAGACTGGGGTTCGAGCCCGTGCCGACCAAATATGGAGGATGCGGAAAGGTCAGGGAATGACCACCGCATATCCCTGGAGCAATATGGCCTTAGTTGCTAATGCTCCTAAAAACCAAATAACAAACAACAACATTTAAACTTCTTTCCAGAAAACCTAGGCACAATGAGTGATGTCTTCATGGGAATGATTCCATAAAGACATTAAGTTGATAGAAAATCGCTACCTAGGTTTCTGGAATAAAGTGGAATATTTTGGTAGACTACTGCTGGATGTTGTACTGTGACATTCTGAACAGCGTGCCAAAGAAAACTAAACAATTTTTAAAATGTACATTGTACATGTCTTTTTAACTTTGGTTTAGACTGTAAAAGTGGTAAGACTGTAATTGCAACCAGTTGCACGTGTTTTGTAATGAAATCATCTTAATTACTTCGTACTAATATTTTCAGTAGTTGTATTACAAAAACTACACATGAAAGGTATGTAAGGATCAGGTTAGTTAGCATTTGTGGAGCAGATGATATTTTGAAGTACATCAGAATATTTATAATTCTTTTGCCCACTCTTCTTCTGCACAGAGATGCAGATTGTGAGTGGGTTTTTAGATTTATCGAAAAGAACAAAATAGAGTTCAGTTAATCTGTGTGAATGAAATAGTCTATTTCAATTTTAAAATGCGAAAAACTGAGTCTTTGCTATGAAGTGAACAGAGATTTAATGCAGATTTCCTGAATAAGGCTATGGCTGTTACTTAAAAGTATTCCATGTCAAGATAAATTGAGAGGAAGCATCTATTTCACATGTTTCAACAATGTGTGCTACATGTTTATGTTGGATTATTTTTAATAGTGTTATCTTTTATCTTTTTATGCAGCATTGAGTAATTTGGCTTTTTTATCAGTGTGTGTGTGTGTGTGCGCGCGCGCGCGTGCGTGCGTGTGTGTGTGTGTGTGCGCGCGCGCGCGCGTGTGTGTGTGCGCGTGCAGAAATTCTCAGTATCCAGTACTACATAAATCAACAAAAGGATAAAGCAAAGACCAATAAACAAAGCAAATAACTTAAAATACAATTTACTTTACTGCATATCTAATTTTCCACAGCAGTACATTGTGGCTGAAATATGAATGTATTACTTACTTATTATTATTAACAATAATAAGATGGAACCATTATTGATATTCATCTGAAAGAACTATTCCTAGAATTCTATTCCAGTTGATTTTGGCTGAAAGATAGAGCTAATCGAAAGTTTTCTAAACTCTGATTTATAAAAGATGTCAAGTATGTACGAGGGGCATTCAATAAATTATCTACCTAAGGTACTTCCCATAGTTATATTTCGGTGATTCATGATTTATCATTCCTGCGTATCTCAACTTAAATCATACTAAATTTGATCCCACTATGTTTTTAGGTTGTACTGCTATAACAGAAAGAAGGAAGACACCCGTATCAAATTATGGATTTGCTGAAATTGGAACAATGTTCAGTCATCAAGTTTCTCACTGAAGAAGGAAATGGGCCAAAGGCCATTCATGAAAGGATGGTAGCTGTGTATGGCAACAGTGCACCTTCTGAGTACCAGGTGAAATTCTGGTCAAAACAATTCAAGTGGGGTAGAGAGTCCATTGAAGATGATCCATGTCCGGAAAGGCCTGTGGCAGCGACTACTCCAGAAATGTACCAAGCTGTGGAAACCCTGGTGCTGAATGCCATGTATTTAAAGGTGTCCAAAATTTCTAGGGAATATTACATATCTGAGGGAACAGTTATAACTATCCTCCTTGAACATTTTGGAATGACTAAGGTCAGTGCAAGGTGGGTCTCCAGATTTCTGACCCCTGTGCAGAAAAAATTCAGAGAATGGTGTTGTTGAGAATTTAGAGCTTTATGGAAGGGATCCAGAAACTTTCATCTCCAGAATAGTTACAGATGATGAAACATGGGTTCATCACTGGGATCCTGAGACCAGGTAAGGGTCAATGCAATGGAAATAGTAGGTGGTAGATGACTTTCATCAACCGGTGAAATACCACCACTTTGCTTATTGGAGGCTTGAAGTGGTGAAACCCATGTTTAGTCTCTAGGGCAAAGTTTCCGGGATCCCCCTCCCCCCATACTTCTCCTTCAACCCATGCACGGTACTAAGTACTATAGGTTTTGATACCTTTCGTGTTTGGGGGTTTCATAAAAAAAAAAAAAAAAAAAGTACAAGGGTTTTTCCCCTACCCAAAATATTTCAGACACAACCTTCAGCTGGCAAGATTATGGTCACCATTTTTTGGGTGCTGAGAGAATTTTGTACATTCACTTCTTGGAACACAAGCAGACAGTCACTGGGGTGTCGTATGCATCCCTACTGTACAACCTAAGGAATGTCATAAAGGAAAAATGCCATGGAAAACTTTCCAGAGGTGTGCTGCTTCATCAGGACAACACACCAGTGCACAGGTCACATGCTGTTGCTGGTGCTTTGAGAGACTGTGACTTTACAGAACTTACCTATCCACCTTATAGTTTGGGATCTGATCCCCAGTGACTATTTCCTGTTTTGACACCTCAATAAAAACGCATATGGACATCACTTTGCTGGTGATAATGAACTGAAGTCTGTGCTAAATTCAGGTTAGTGGCTTGGGAAACACAAAATCTTGCAAACAGCATTTGACAATAAGGCATTAAGTCATTCAATAACTTTCTGACTGGTGATTTTATAAGTTAAAATTGGCTGAAAAGAAGCACAGCAAATTCATTCAAATGCCAAGATAATATTATTGCCATTTTTTAGTTAAGGTCTAAACTTTCCACAAGTACTTTCCTGAGGGTAAATTTGTGAGACATTCTATCAATTGTTTCTGGCACAGAATGGAATTCCAACCATGAGAAAATGATGTCTGGTTCCTTTCTCATAATAATGCTTGTTTCCACACTGCCTCCATTGTATGTGAATATCTAGTAAACTGCACTTCTGTGAACTCCCAACAATTTAGCTCTGATTATTTCATTCTCTTTCTTAAACTGAAAGCGCAACTTAAACAAACATTTGAAAGCATTATTGAAAACATAAGAATATTGTGAGCCATTCCAAAAGGAAGAGTTCCAGGACAACCTTCAGTAGATGGAATAAGGCTATTAAGCTCTCAAAAAGACTATTTTGAAGAAGATGCATTCCAATAGTGTTTATATATTATTAAATCAGTTATAAAACTGACTTCTTGGTATGCTCTCATAATTTTTAGGAGCATTCAAAAGATGCTGATTGAAATATTCAATCAGTGGCATTTAAATATTTCACAATGCAGTGCAGCAGAACTGTGGAAACATGTTGTAGACTCACGGTTGAATGACAAGAATTCTTGATTCCCTATTCATGTCCTTCAGTTTACATCACTTCTGGGCACAATTTTGCCATAGTAGCCCTTGCGGCAAAAAAAAAAAAAAAAAATCCATTCCCACTCCACATCACTTCTGAACCAAATGGTGCATAAAACCATTGAATGCATTTGAAAAACAGTACAGTCAAGAGTTAACTTTTCTTTAGTCAGCATGCCATTGTCATTCACAAAATTCTTCTTATTTCTCATTAAGACTAAATAAAACTTTAAAAGAGCGCATGGAATTCTCTTTAGGAAGATCAAATTGGTAAGCTGTTAGTTGTTTTTCTTTTTTTCAATCGTATAAAATATTCAAATGTTATCTTTAAGCACAGTTTTTAAATTCTTTTATAAATAAATTAAGTTTGTAATGTTTATATTAAATATATTCTGGTTTATATAAATTGCTTGTTTTCAAACATCATATATTTTATTCAGGGTTTAAATTTTGAGAACGCGTTGTGGGGAAAGAACTAGTAAAAGGATCAGTTAATTTATTGTAAGATTGTTTAAATACGCCTACTCATTTGCTTACAATAATCTCCCATTATTGTAACAGTCACTTTGACAAAGGAAGTCCTTATCATCGTGATAAACGAGGACAACTTCAAAAAGGAACTCCTAACAGCTACTCGTTACCTCCACATCGAAACTACTCACCAGGATCTAGAGATAGTGCGTTATCTGGTGGTGGTTCTGGTGACCGCTGGAGCCATGGCAGTCCTGCAAACTGGGACTACCATAAAGACAGGTAGATTTTAAATCTTAGTTAGAACTTTAGGTTAAATTTAGTTCCATTCTGCTAAATAGATTTTTTTAAATCTTAATTCAGACTTCAGGACTAGTTCACTTTATACTGTGTCACTTATTTCAGTCAAAACCCTTGTTTCTTTCTTACATGCTACATGCCCAAAAACCATGCAAACTCACAATTATAGTTATTCTGTTTATTGTTGAAGGTTCAGATATTCCAAAGCAAGATTTGAAATGGTATCTATCCATAGAAGTAGCATAAATTATTATATTGTGCAGATAAAATATTAAATTCACATTTTATAGATGTGCAGCCACATTTTATAGATGTGCAGCCATATATTCTTACACCACGAATAGCATAATAATTAATTTAAAATAATGGTCTCTCGATATGTTAATACACGGTTTATGGAAAATTTGTTTTTTATTATAATTTCAAATATAGGTGATGAATTTAAGAGAATGGATTTATAACTGATTTATGGAAGCTCTTGGTGCTCATCCTTTAATGTTTCTCCTTTGTTCTTTCTTTATTTCCTATGTTTTTTGTAATTTATTTTTAAATTTACTCCGAAAAATACTTCTGTTTATTATACTATACTGTCTTCCCCTTTTACAAAATACCTGTAGCTCTCTCTATCTCTCTCTCTCTCTCCTTTTTTTTTTTTTTTATATATATGTTGTTTTTAAATACAGTTTCAAAGAAGCATGCATGTCAAAGGTTATAGATCTGTTTAAGACTTGATATATGTTATAATTTATTTCAAGGTTTTGTGTAGTACAATGTTTCAGGTCTTGTAGAGCATAAATTTTTAAAATATAAATAGAACAAGTGGGGGAATTGTCTTATTATGCAGGTTCTTCAAAACAAGAGCAAAATTTTTAATTGTAACTAAGTAATGCTGTCAGTTCCATTTAAAAACACACACACACACACACACACTACTTATTGTGATATTCTTTGTAATATTCTATGCCCCCTCACCCTATTTTTGACTTTTTGAAAAATATTGCAACTCAAAGAAATAAAATAGAATTGAAGGAGGAGAAGATGCTTTCATTTAAAACATTGTGCCAAATCCAGTGGCAGTCTCTGGAATGGTTTTGCATGAGTAATGTCAAAATAAATTTTTTTCCTAACTTTGAAAATGCAGTAATTAGGCAAAAATTCTCCCCAAAATTGTAGTTTCAGAAAAAAAAAAAAAAAAATATATATATATATATATATATAATTTTTAACTGCTAATTTTAGTCTTTTATCACTGTGATGGATAAACTTTCATGTTAATGTGGCGTTAATGCTATTGCTGGTTTAATGATTATACATTATACGCACATTAATAGTATTGTGCATAAATTTTATTTGAGTTATGGTTTTTATTTAGGGCGGGTGGCATTTCAGTCATTAAGGCCTGACTGTCTGCCTAGCAATTGGTGTGCTAGCAGTGGTCGGTTAGCCTATTGTTACATGTTAAATTTAAATTGCTAAAAGAATTAATACAAGGCAATAATAGGTTAGTGGAAATAATAATAAAGGAAATTAAGGTAATTTAAGGAAAAATTAGGGAACAAAATTACATTCTTTCACATGGCCATCTCTCTGCTACTTCCTTAGGGGCTTTGAGCTGGCAGATAGCCAATATTAAATGAATGTATCATGCATACATTCATTTAATATTGGCTGTCTGTCAGCTCAAAAGTGAATGTATTATGCATACCCGTTTCTGTATAAAAACCATAATAAAAAACCGTTCCTAAATAAAAACCATAAATCAAATAAGAAACACAGCTTTCCATTGGTCCACTGTCCCAGAAGGGTGGGGCTAATACCAAATTAGTCAGGGTGATCAGTGGCTTATTATGGACAGATGCATAATCATGGGAACCTACCATGTGACACTCTGCATACTGTGCTGCTACTGGCATATGTTCCAGTTGTCTCACTTGGGGCCTGTGTGCTGCTACAATGTTGACCTGTGTTTTGAGTGGATGATTCTTTACAGGCTTCTCCTCATGTTCCAGCAGCTTTAGAGATTTTCTGGGCCATTTCATGATGGTCTCAGCACCAGTCTGCTTCCATTTTCAGATTGCATCACAATTGCCGACACAAGGAACTTCCATGTTGGAAGTTTGTTAATACCATCAACTGCAGAAGTGTGCATTCACAACTGTACTACTGTCTCCTCGAAGGCCTACAAGCGCATTTATAGTCGTGTTGGACACAATGGTTCTGGGTAGAACGTGATCAACTATTAACCAAATATTAATCGTGGGGCTGTGTAGATTATTATTCTAAAAACGCAACCATGCTTGCAATCACTATTAGTAGCAAATGCTATGTGAAATATTGCAATATTTTATGTGCACCTCTTGTACACCCTTATGTTTTGGATAAGAACTTACTGTTCATAAAGTGTATTCATTAGAAAGCAGTCATTTAAACAAATGCCAAAACAACAATATTCTCCCATTTGATAGAAAATTCCTGTAGAAAACCACTGTTTCTGATATTCTGATTTCTTACACTGCTTGCTCACTTTATTTTTTTATAAGAGGTTTAAGAGAAAAGCTTTATTGGGAAATTTAAAAGCAATTTCCACTACCAATACTAAAACTATTTTCCCTAAAAAGTTAAGCCAACTAGGATGCTCTTTACAATTTTCCAGCAGAAAGTTCTTATACGACTGTTACATTTTCAGAGAAGGGAAAGGAAACAATAACGTGTAATGTTCAAGATTCATTTCATCTGAATTGTCACCCATCTTTCTGTTTTATGTATTGAAAAATATACTTGTATTGACAAAGACTTTTGATTTGCCTCATATGAAGATGTACATCTGTGGAATATATATATGTGCATGGGTGGAATATCTAATGCAGATATAATAATAGTAATAATAAAGGTATAAGAGTATCCTATACAGTATGATATAGAATTTCAAGATAAAATTTATCAGAGCAAAGGGTTTGCTGCAAAGAGTTGAACCAGTTGCAAAGGATCTTGTGCTACTCTTTCTTCAATAATTAAGGATTAATGCTGATTAAATGTGCATTAAATTTCCCCATACTAATATGGTAGAATGAATATTCTACCAGAATCCATATTAGGACAGAAAAACAAGTATATGAGATTTGAATAAGAATTGAATACAACATGTATTTAATACTAATAACATCTTTTTATGGGAAGAAAAGGATAAACTTTCACATTTGCATTATTATTTGTTATCTCTGTAGTTTGGGCTGAATACCAGTGTTTTCAACTTTACAGGGCGCCTCCGTAGCCAGGTGGGAAGGAGCAGCAGTGCGTGGCACACGCTTCTTGATTAGACCGGGGTTCGAGCCCGTCACCACCAAATACGGAGGATGCGGAAAGGTCAGGGAATGACCACCGCATATCCCGGAGCAACATGGCCTTAGTTGCTAATGCTCCTAAAAACCAAATAACAAACAAACAAACAATCAGCTTTACAGTTAGAAGAAAGTTATTAATGAAATTTTTTTACTTTCTTATCGTAAACAACTTTCCCATCTTTGTATACATGCATTATTATTTTTATCTTATCTACTGTAATCAAAGTATTAACATTTTTAACCATAAATCTAAGTAGATTTTTCCAGATATTTTCTGCACTTTATACGGTATAAATGTAACCACAACCTCAGGCCCCTCTATGTATAGTGGTTTGCCATTATGTATTTTGAGAGGTCTGGATTCAAATATAGTTAAGGAATATTATAATTAGTATGGAATGGGTACCACTGAGACTAGGCTAGTCCAGATATTAGTGCATATTGATGGCTAAAGGAAGATAAAGAATCCATTTACTTAAAAGTAAATGGATTCTGATTAGTTGAGAACTGTCTTGAGAGGAAAGGGTTGATTAATAGGAAGATTCATGAGGATAGACAGAAAAGTAATTCAGTAACCTATAACCTGAATTAAGTTAAATAAATAAATTACAATAAAAACTACTACTGAGATCCATCGTAATAGCAGTAATCTAATATAATATTATAATTATGTGCTCTTGCTGAAATAACTTCTTAGATAAGAGCTGGAATGTCACAATATCAGTTTATTTTTAATCAGCAAAGCTCATTTAATGGATTGCATATCCTTAGAAGGGTACTCTGATAGTTATTATGTTTCACTCCAAAGAATGTTTTTTAAGATAATATTGCTTAGCCTTAAGAGTTTGGTTTTAATTTCACTCAACAAAGGGTGATGAAAGAAACTTCTTATTTCTTTAGAATATGTGTATTTCATTTTGTATGTGTGTGTGTGTGTGTGTGCATGGTTGTGTACACATACACAAAATGAAATACACATATTCTAAAGAAATAAGAAGTTTCTTGGTTATGCAGACACACAATTTGTCATATCACTGTGCCCTTGGTATCCAGTGGCTTGAAAGATTTTGTTTAATTCTACAAAGAGATTACTAATTTGGTTGGAAGTTTCTGAGGCTGAAATTATGTGGGAGGGGAATATAAGAGCTTCCCACCACTGAGGGGTTTTTTTTTGTTTTTTTTTTTTAAGCCATCTGTATGCATCTGAGAAGGCTTAAAAACCATGTGAAGTTGTCTGTTGACTAATAAGGTTTTTGATAATTAAGTTCCAGGATTAGGTGCATCAATAACTTAGACCACATGGCACCGTTGCATGATTGTAGCAGTGTGTGTTTACATGCCAGTTTGCATGTTGTGTGGGCCACAAAACCAAAAATAACTTGTTGGTAAAAACCCAACTCCCTAGACTTGAGATTGGCTAACTACAGCCTGAACTGACAGATCTTTAGAAATTCTTCTATTCATCTATATGATTCAAACCCAGACCTCTCCAAATGAGTGACAAGGGCTGAAGCCATTGCACTGTCACAGATTTAACACAATGACCATGCTCTAATATAACTTTGTGAGTGACTTACGATATAGAAATGAACCTGTAGGGAAACAGCCAAGTAGTCAAGTTGGCATAGTGCATTACATTATTGTTTAATGTGCTTTGACACGTATAAGAGACTCACTAGGTAAGAGATGTGTAAGAGACTCAATAATGTAATGCACCATGCCAACTTGACTACTTGGCTGTTTCCCTACAGGTTCATTTCCATATCGTAAGTCACTCATACAGTTATATTTGAGCATGGTCATTGTGTTAAACAGTTGAATAAAGAGCAAACATTAACTTTTGTTTCAAGTGAAACAAAACCTGAAACCATTGACATGAGTTGTTTTCCCTAACAATATGTGAAACTTAATCACTGTTCTAAACATCCATATGTATAAAACATACTTTCCCTGCACCATTCATATACAGTGGACAGCCACTGCTAGTACCATACTTAACAGAAGTTTACTTATGCAAAGCATCACATACTAGTATTTGCTCTATAGAAGACTTCTGAATTATCTCTCATATATTTTTCTGTTTTGTACTATAACTTGATTCTGTGTTTAAATAAAAAGAGTAAAAAAATAAAATAAAATAAAGTGCCTTTGCAGTGCTCTAATTTTTGTTCTAATACATGACAAAAGATAGATGAAATTTCAAATTCTAAAAATTTTCTTTTAAAATACATAAATTTTACATATTCATAAAATAATAGGAGAAGTTTACCTCAATATGATATTTAGAACACTTCCGTATGATACTCTCCAGAAATTAAAACGAAAACAATTCAAAAATTGAAAATCTTGCCTTACAGTAAGAAATAATTACCAATAATTAAAAATCAAATGAACACAATTAACACAATTAAAAATTAAATCAAAAATTAATTTAATGAAAATTTCAAAACAATTTTCCTTTCTGAGCTGACAATGTTTTTCGACCGTATGTCATGATAACAGGAATAAAAATTGCCGAATAGGGGTGAGCATGGAACTTAAATAAGGTTTATTTCTCTTCGTGCATGTGCGTAAAGGACCATGAGTCAGAGATTAGATATGGCCGGCGAACATTAACAGAATTCTTATGTAATTTAATTTTGACGGTTTCTGCAATTAATAGTCTCGTATAATTACGTTGGACACTTAGTATTTTGGCCTCGTTAAATAAAAAAGTGTGTTTTTCATTAACGGCATGAAAGGCTAATTCTGACACTGCTGAACGAGAAGCATGAACTGAGGCCGCGTGTTGATTAACACAAAAATTCAGAGGAATACATGTACTAGGTCATTTATTTGTATTGCGAACAAGGAAAGGACTGAGTGATTGTTCAGTATAGTGTGTAATTTCCATATTGGCCTGGCTACAATTTTAAATTCTGGATCTTTAAAGAATCTGTTAAGTTGTTTGTGCCACAGTTCAACATATGGGACAAAAATAAAGTAATTTTTGATATTACTATTGTTCGTTGGTGTATTTTTTTGTATTCTATCCTTAGCTTGAACCCTAATTCTGTCTATTGTAGCAATTGGGTAACCCCTGTTTAAGATTGCTAATTCCATCTATTGTAGAATCTTGCTACAATAGACAGAATTAGGGTACAAGCTACGGATAGAATACAAAAAAATACACCAACCAACAATAGTAATATCAAAAATTACTTTATTTTTGTCCCATATGTTGAACTGTGGCACAAACAACTTAACAGATTCTTTAAAGATACCGAATTTAAAATCGTAGCCAGGCCAATATGGAAATTACACACTATACTGAACAATCACTCAGTCCTTTCCTCGTTCGCAACACAAATAAATGACCTAGTATACAACATTTCTTGCAGTGATTGCGACTCGTCTTATCAGGGTTCTATGCAGTTTTCTCTGAATTTTTGTATTAATCAACACGTGGCCTCAGTTCTTGCTTCTCATTCAGCAGTGTCAGAATTAGCCTTTCATGTCATTAATGAAAAACATACTTTTTTATTTAACGAGACCAAAATACTTAGTGTCCAACATAATTATATGAGAATTCTGTTAATGTTCGCCAGCCATATCTAACCTATGACTCGTGGTCCTCTACACGCATGTGCGAAGATAATAAATAATCCCTATTTAAGTTCCATGCTCAACCCTATTTGGTAATTTTCATTCCTGTGATCACGACATATGGTCGAAAAGCATTGTCAGCTTCAGGAAGGAAAATCATTTTGCAATTTTTCGTTAAATTAATTTTTGACTTAATTTTTAATTGCGTTAAATTGATTTTTAATTGTGTTCATTTGATTTTTAATTATTGCTAATTATTTCTTACTGTAATCTAAGATTTTCGATTTTAATTTCTGGAGAGGATCATACGGAAGTGTTCTATGTATCATATTGTGGTAAACTTCTCTTATTCTTTTACAAATATTGATATCAATGTAGAACGTATTGAGCATTATAGCTCTGGTTCATACTATCAAATAAATTTTACATAATAATTAAGTAGTAAAGGAACAAAATTTGTGAAAAAAAAATTATTTTCTTATTATATATATATATATATATATATATATATATATATATATATATATATATAAATATATAAAGTAAGAAACTAATAACATTTCAGATAGCCTTAACATTGAATGCTTAAATATCTTAATTAGTTTGCTCTTTCATTTTAGATACAATAGTGATTACAAAAGGGATCACTACAGGTTGTACCAAAGGGAAGATGGACGTGGGTACAAACGTGACAAGAATCCTCGGCTGCCACCAGATAGAATGCATGATAGACAAATACAAGAACGCAGAGATCCTAGGTATATAATTTGTATTTTTCTTTAGCTGTATATTTCTTTTAAATAAGGCATTTTACTCTGATAAACAAAACACTTTTTATCACTCCATACACTGGCTGAAATTGTTTGTAATTGATATCTGAAATAATTTTTTATGTCATATTGGAGGTTCTAAAATTTGTGGTAATAAGGAAAAGTGAACACAAAACAGTACATGCTGCAAAATGTGGATTTTTACCCATCACAAGCAGCACCAGACAAAACATAAATGATTAAAACATAGTACTTACAATAATTGTTGGAAGCTAGCATTTAGTAGCTGTCACTGAATGGTGCTGCATTTGATAACAGAGTAAAACACCATACTACGAGGTGTAAAAGAATCTGGTTTCAGATTTTATTGAGTAACATACCTATTAATCAGCACCAGGATTGATAGTACTTCTTTTACACTTTGTGGTGTAGTGTTTTACTCTGTTATCAAATGCAACCCATTCAGTGCCAGCTACTAAACAATAGAAATGGTAATTAAAGTGGATTTTCAAGTAATAGCCAGGTTAATTAGGCTCAGATAAAGGTTGAAGGCCCCCCTCCCATGTCCTTGCAGATTGGAATTTTCATCCAGCTATGGAATGCACTTTACAAACTTTGAGGTATTGACATGTGGTGGCCTTCATTGTCTCTCCACTCATTTAAAACACCAATCTAAAAACTGTAATATGGATTTTTAGAGATACATTTTGCTTAAATTGGGGGAGGGGAAGATCAACTGCCTTTAAACAATTATTATAATAAAACCAAGTTCAGTGGTGCCATATATTCCATGCTACTACTGGAGAACAGTTATGAAAAATTTATAAGGCATTTCCCAATCTTAAAACAAGCTACTTTCTAGACCACCACTGTAAAGCAGTTTCCAACATAAAATGTAACTGATTATTTTTGAGGCTTATAATTTGCAGCCAGTTTCACTGTTTGATACACCAGATTTCCTAGATTCAATTATTTTAGCTTTTAATTCTAAAAAAATATAACTTTCTAAACTTTTTTCTCATCAGAAACAGCAGTAACATTATCTTTTTACACCATTATGGACCGCTGTTTATGGGTAAATAATTTTAATTCAGTCAAAAAGACGAAAAAATCACTGAAAGATTAAAAAATAATAATATGGAAGATCCCGCAATGTAAATGTAACCAGATTAGTGACCACGAGCAGCTAGCCATGTGTCACTGTCTGATAGAACTGATAGCAAGATTTATTTTAAGTTATAGGTGGCATAAGTTTAATTTAAAATAATACTTAATTTATTTATACAGCAAAAAAAAAAAAAAAAAAAAATTATTGATTCTCCTTTCCTGATTGAAAACAGATTAAGTAGTTCTTCTTTATGCCACTATTTTTCTTCTTCAGAAAATCAATGTGAAAGCAAATTGTTTTAAGGCTAACTTTATTTTATTTTTTTTTTTAATTGTAATAGAGCACCAATTATGACAGCCATCTTCATCTAAAAAGTGTTACATTGAGTGGTAAACAGTGTATTTTGTATGACATCCAGTATATCTTTTTGGTGGGGAAAAACAGAAGAAGAATAAAGAAATTTCAATTAGAGACGACTGTTAATTATTTTTTATTTTAATTTTTTTAAATGAAGTTCTTTCATAAAAAATGAAACCAGTATTTTTAAAGGCTAATTTTTTAAATCAATAATATTCAAATAAATAAATAAATATTCTGTATTGCAAAGATAAAAATATACCTTTCATGGCCACAGAACAAAATAGAGGAATTGACACGTTAGTGCCTACACCTAAATAATTGGCAACAGTCTGTCAGAGGTAAATTAATAAGTTGAATTAGTACAGATTGTTAAAACATTTTCATGATAGAAACTAGATAGACATTAAATGTTCACTTTAGTATTGTTTAGGTTTATACACATGAAAGTAATAATAACAATCAAAATAACATCCTTTCAGGGAGACAATATCTCACAGATGGAAGAGGAAGTTACTGCCATGCCATCACAGCCTGAAGATTATGTTATGGTAAAAGAAAGGCTGTCCAAGATCTTTCACTTATATTTGTTGTCTGATATAAACTTTCTGTAGTCACAGCTGAGTGCCTGAAATGGGTTAGTAGCAATTGGGTTGGGGAAAAAACATATCAGCTAGCACAAGTCTGTTACAGCTATTTGATAATGTTGGTGTATGAAGTTTATATGGGGAATCCATCATAGTTTCCAAGGCATTCAGAGTTTTGATCATTCAGTGAATATCTTGACCATGAAGTTGAGACATGAGCAGAGCTAGCAGTCTCTTAATTCCAAGGGATAATGCTATCTGGGTCATTTTCTGTTGGGTAGGGACCCACCATGGCAGCCAGTACTCATTAATGTCGATCTTCTTAATTGCTGTTGTTGCAGCAGAGGCCCAAATTTCAGCTCCTTATAAGAAATATGGCAGAGTGTGTGGCTGAATAAATGATATTTCTGGCAAGTACTGAATCATTCAAATTCAAATTTAAATTTTTTATATATGACCTGGTTTTGGTGCATTATAGCCATAGTTGCTAATGCACCAATAAAATCCAAAACAAACAAACAAACTGAATTATTCACATGCAACAGTTGTTGTTTGGTGGTCGACCTGAGGTGGTAAAATCTGTTGGTTAATCATTGTATTTGGGCATGAAACATGAACTTGTGGTCAAAAGTTATCCCTAAGTCATTATGGGTTTGTGACCACCAGTATTTCCAGATTATTAAGAGAGACAGAGATTTTAGTAGGGTATTCTTCAACAAGTACACCATTGTTTAATTTCAAATCGATGACACAGTTGCTATCATCATCTTGGGCTCGATCCTTGTGAGGATTATTAGAATATCTGCATAACAGATTATGTTTAAGTTTTCCTTTATAAATGGAAGGAGTGTAGCTACAAATAATAATCTTGTATACTTACATATTAGTTAATTTGATTTCATCAACTTCTGGATCTGAATTCCAGAGATTTTTGGCTTTTGTAAGAAAAATTGGACAACAGCGGCTGCTAGGTGCAACTTCCTCACCCAATTTTCAGAGCTATGTTCATGGTGCCATCGATTCAAAATGTGTCTATTATTAGTACACCAATGATGCATACATGCTTGAGGGTTAATTATGGATTTGTAAGTGTTGTGTTAATTCCATTTTCTATTAGGACAGTATCCTAATTTAAAGTAAATTATACAATTCAAATCAGTGCCAGTACTAGAATAACAAAAAAAAAAAAAATCATGTCTCTCTCTGCTGAATTTTTAGCTATTCCATAAAGGAAAACATGAGGTGATGGGAAATTGTAGACTAGCAAGTCCACTTCCATCATTAGAAAGGTCATGGACTCTTTAGTTAAGGGCACAATATAGTACCACATCGATAAGAATGAAATCATAACGGGATCAGAATGTGGGTTTGTAAAGAGAATCTTGCTTGACTAATGTGTTTAGTAACATGATGAGGTTATAAAACAATTGAGTGCAAAAAACAACTGTAACATTATATACCTAAATTTTAGTAATGTATTAATTTATCTAAAATCAGTCTGACCACTATGAGAGGTTATCATATAAATTGGAACAAGCTGGGATTAGAGAGATGATCCTTAGTTGGATCAGAGGCTGGCTGAAGGTCAGGAGACAGAGGGTAGTCTTAAATGGACATTGTTCAGAGTGGACTAGCACAGCAAGTGGAATCAATGCTGAGATCCCTGATCATTTCTGATCTTTATTAATGACAGTGATGAAGGAGCAGAGGGGAAGCTTTCAAAATTTGCTAATGATTTGAAGATCAGGAGGGTGGTTTAAAACTAGAACCAGGTTATGTTTCTCGGAATAATTTGGATTTAGTGTAGATATGGTTTGCAAAAATGGCATTTGAAGTTTCATAAAACAGTACAGTGCAAGAAACACCTTTAACATTATATGCCTAGATTTTAGTAACAGCTTCAATTATCTAAAATCAGACTGACTGAAGGGTGGGGATTAAAGATAGTTCAGAATGAAAAAAGATTTAGGGATTATGAGACAATCAAAAATGAAGCCATACCATGCAGTATGGTCATGTAGCCAGGAAGACACATTCTATTGGTACCAGTTCTAGAATGAGGGAGGGTAAGGCAACCATATTCAACTTGACTGATAGTTATTTTAGAGGCCAGGTTACAAAATTCCACCTTGCCAAGTATAACCTAATGTTATATTCATTTGATGCAACTTCTGTGGTATAATTAGTATTCTTATTTATACTGTAGTCTGGGTGGAAAGTGACAAAGGCTATGCTGTTACAGGCCAGAGGAAGTCCTACATCATATTAAAATGTGATCCTTAAATTGTTCTCTTTTCTTCCAGTGACCCAGTACTTTTAGTGGCATAGTTTACTGTACTTACCTTAGTTATACATCATAAATTGTGCATGTTGACTGGAATTCTCATAATAGCAGAGGGCATATTTACTTCATATTTTATTTTATTCTGGTTGGGAATTGTAATTTCAGATGACAAACAAACAGATGGAAGTTATGTGACTACAAAATATACTTCAATAAACATACAGACAGTTCACTGCATGCATACTTTCATGCTTTCACTTCATTTATTTCATTAGTTATCTATAATTATTTTATTTTATTTATTTATTTATTTATTATTATTATTATTATTTATTTTTTTTTTTTCAGATTTCGTCAGGTACATCCTCACCGAGGTGGCTATTCTTCATATCCATTGCACCCTCCAGCTTTCCCTTCTCATAGTGGTTATTCTTATGGTCCTATGCCTTCAGCTATGAATTCCCAACCACCGCCTCCAGGAGTTGGTGATCATACTCCTGCAGGTCCTTATAGTCCCTACCAAGGACACGCAGATACATGGAGAAGGAAAAATTATGAGAGGATAAATGGTCCTCCAGATTATAAGCAAAAACACTGAATACATTTCTAGTCAGTGCCCTGTGACAGAATTCACTGAGGAAAAAGCAAATAGACTTGCTCTTGTGTTTGTTTTCTATTGTGGACCAAACTGTTTTGTCCTGTGATATCTGCAATGCAGAAACAAGTTCGAACTATTCCGGATGTTGTGCATAAACAGTGGAAGGAGGGAGGGGAAAAAACGTGAAAAAACTGAGTCGTGCTTCCTTCAGTTCCAGTGGGGAAAAAAAAACACATGTACGTTAATGCGAATAGTGACCTCAGAGTGTGATTTATTAGTATTTTTTTGTAGAGGATGTACTCACCATATTGTATTTGTTGTGTACAGCAACATGTGATAATTCAGGGAATTTTGCAAGGCTGCATGGTGAGGATGTCAGCATGTGTTTATACACTTCTCCAGGTGGACAATTCGTTTACTAAAGATAAGAGAAAACCTACTAATAACCTCGATTTGATTTTTGTGGAGCTGCCAGATCGAGGTTGAAGAGTGTCATAATTTAGTATTGCGAAGTGACAGGGAAACTCCTTGGTACTTACTTGAATGATAAAATGAAAGAAAAGTTCCGAAATGTATTATTTGTTTAAAAAAATGTAAATAAAATCAGTGGGGTTATGATGTTTTTTGTTTTCTTTTCCAGTTACTATACCTTGTGGTATAGTAAAGTTTAGAATAATTAAATCAAGAGGTTGAAATTCTAAACTGAAACTGTGGTAACTCTGATGAATTCCTTTGCATGTAGATTTCACACGAATCCAAGCCTGTATTAGGAAAAACAAAATCTAAACAATAGCCATAGAAAATAGCATTTAGTGATTTAGTTACTTTAGCATTTATAGGAAAGCTGCTATTTTCGCATTTAAGAATTCAAAACAAAAGTTTTAGAGGGTTCACATTGCTAAATCAGTAAAGTTACAAAACATGACTTGTCTTGTCAATAACCAAAATTATGATTTAATTCACCAAAGCTTCTGCATGTTTCAGCAGTAGTTTCTAATCATGAAATTCAATTACTTGCCATTGTAATAAAATATGTAAATATATAGGAATTACTGTGATTTAAAATGCCTGAAAATATTCTTTTTCTTTCCATGTAAACAAAAAAAAAGAAAAAAGTTATATTGAGAGATTAAAAAGAATAAAGTTTATATTCTTCATTTCTGTAAATAGAAATTTTTAATGGGTTTGCAAGAGAAAAAGATTGTGGTTACACTGGGTTACTGTTGAATTGGAACCTTATGTTTTGGTCTCTTACTATGAAATTATTTAATCGTGTTCAGATTAACAGTATGTCATAATTTTATTTTATTTTATGAGATATACAGATTCTAATTATTTTGAAAATATGCCATATCATTTGGTGGTGTTTGCTATTTTTATTCCTTTTATTCTATTTGGCCAGAAATGTAAACCACCATTCCGTGATCAGAAACAATACTGGCAGTATAAAATTCACATTATCCTCTCACTGAGAGGATAATAAGAATTGCAGATACTTAGTTTGCTCCATCTTCTGAAAAATTAGCACAGTGGCAGTCTTGACGCATGCAAGAGACTATCTGACACATTTTGCATATATGTAATTGATTTTCAACAATCCCCTATAGGTAAACATGTAGTTACAGGCAGATCAAACTGTCTCGAGTCACTGGTTGGGATATCGTTGAGCAAAAACTCTTATTTTTTATGGGAAGCATAGAAGAAATGCCTTCCAGAAAACTGTATGTAACAGTAATGCAAGGCAATCAATCTTGTATTGTGTCAAGAGTATCTGAACACTAGTAAATGTACCTCTGATTATTTTCTCATATTTTCTTGAATTAACAACAAAGAAATTAGATTGATTCGAAATATATATTAATTTCTTAAGCATTAGAAAAAGAGGTCAATTCGTTTAGGCTGCTCTGCATATATTACTTGGTGTTACTAGTTATTGTTAAAATATAGTGATCTTATGATTTGCAGTTAATCCGAAATATATTTTTATTCCTTGAAAGGAATATACACGAGAGAATTAATTTTAACAGTCAGTTTAACTTGTTTTAAAATAAGTTAACTGGAAAAATAAGTTTATAATTGAGAGTATATGTATTAACAGGGTCTTTGTCAGCTCAGCACAGGACAATTCAGTGTATGCAACAGTTTGGCATGTGCAAAATTTGTGAAAGACAATTTGGAGGATGCAGCAATTAAGTAAACATGACAATTCAATGTACAACAAAGCAAGACCAAAAATTCAAACTTTTACGTGCCATGTTGTAAATGGTTAATTTAGCGATCACAGTGTGGTGCTGGATGTTTTTGATAGAGTGTCCTATCCATCTTAATTTTGTAATGTGCATTCTATCTTTTTATGGTAACCCTATGACAAAGTACAGACAGGTTAAAGGTTGGGAAACAAAAAGAAATTTGTTTGTTGTACTTTTAGGATACATGTATGGAGATAAGTTATTCTGGAAGCCAAAAGTAGAAATCATTAATGGATACTGGCTGGTTAACATGCATCTTCCAACATTCATTTTGCAGCCACAGTTATACTGAAAACAGTTCAAGTTAGTAATAGGCTAGTACCATGGATTACTCCCATAGGAAGGGGCAGCTTGGCACGATGAGAACCTTTTGCTCGGTGCCCATGCTGTTTGTTGTAATAAATAAATAACATTAAATACATTAACCATAAATAACCATGTCACACAGTCATGCTGAGGTCAACAGTTGCATACATATTTGAAAACTTGTCAAATCTTGTTTATTTACTTGTTTTGCATCTAGTAGATCTTTAAACAAATGTTTTCTAACCTCCCCATTCACAACCAGACAGTATTGCTAGAGCAATATCAACTTGAAAACTCTTGCACAAAATAAATTTAAATTAAATAAAAAAAAAAAAAAATATATATATATATATATATATATATATATTAAATGATACAGTGGATGAAAAAAGGTTTTTAGCTGATGAAATAGTTTCAGTTAATGACAGGTTAATAAGTCAAGTATGACAGATGCACCTAAAAGTGCAAAGCAGCATTAAAGGATACAAGAGTATGTATAAGTTTGTATTAATATATTGAATAGTGTATACATAAATGGATGTGAAAATTACACAGCGTGCCAGAAACTAGAAAGGTGAGGATAGAAAAGAAAGTGTAGTAGATATGTTAAAGGTGAAAGAATTTTAATCCTAAAAAGTTATGATGAATTAAGAAAATTATGGGCTGAATTACAAAGCCAATAGAGAGGGTGGGTAAACTGTAAAGTAAAAATTACTACAGTAAAATACAAATAAAATAAAAAAAAAAATTTAAAAAGTGGTACAGCTGTCATCAGATGTGGGGGAAACATATTTGAATAATGGTCGAATATAGGTAAAGAAAATGTGCAGAATCGGATGTCAGCTGAAGCAAATATTGATACATGATCAGGTAATTTCATCAGGGAACTACACCTGACCATGTATCAGGAACTGCATTTCTGTACTTGTCCATAGTAGTAGAAGAAAAGTGAAAGGCCAAAGAGCAACAAAAATGCAATTAGCACTTTCTAATACAGTATGGACAAAGTAGTCCCAATGCAGTGTCATTTATTAAGGTAAAAATAAGGATCTAAGTTAGAATAAGATATGGTTAATATAAATATGTAGAGTTTTGTGTAGGATTTGAAAGTTGTAATTTTGTGGTGATTGGAATTTAATAATATGATAATTCAATAATTTGGAACAAGCACATGGTATTGAATTATCATATTATTAAATTCCAATCTCCACAAAATTACAACTTTTAAATCATACACAAAATTCTAGATATTTATATTAACCATATCTTATTCTAACTTGGTCCTTATTTTTATCTTAATAAATGACACTGCGTTGGGACTACCTTGACCATACTGTATTAGAAAGTGCTAATTACATTTTTGTTGCTTTTTGGCCTTTCACCTTTCTTCTACTACTATGGGCAAGTATAGAAATGCAGTTCCTGGTACATGGTCAGGTGTAGTCCCCTGATGAAATTACCTGATCATGTATTAATATTTGCTTCAGCTGACATCAGATTCTGCACATTTTCTTTATCTATATTCGACCATTATCCAAATATGTTTCCCTCGCATCTGATGACAGCTGTACCACTTTTTATTTTTATTTTTGTTTTATTTGTATTTTACTGTACTAATTTTACTTTACAGTTCACCCACCTTCTTATTAACATTCTTTCACCTTTAACACATATCTACTACACTTCCTTTTCTGCTATCCTCACACTTCTAGTTTCTGACATGCTGTGTCATTTCACATCCATTTATGCATACTATATTCAATATATTAATACAAACTTATATATATAGATACTTTTCTTTTCCCCACCTCCCTTTATTTTCTCCATATCTGCATTCTTCCTTTCTAAGTGACCAGAGTTTCTTTTGGCTTCCTAAACCTTTTTATTTCATCTATGTGATTCACTGAATTGCTTTGCAATTCACTAAATTATTGCATATACTGAATTGTATGGCAAATTGTCTTATACCTAACTGACATGATCCCATATTAACACTACACGATTACACAAGGATATTTTAATGTAGTAGTTGAAATAAAATAAAATAAAATTAGTACACTTTACTGCATTTGATTATTCTATCATGGAAACATTCTGCTCTCAGTGAAGACATGCCAGGCAGGGCTGTAGTAAAATTCCAGAGAGTATATACTGCCATATATACTCTCTGGAATTTTATAGGTGTGAATAGCATATACCTTCTGGTTTTTGAAAGACTTGAAAAAACAAATATTATTAAAAGATTTACTGAAAATTAAAAAATAAATTTATTAGAATTTGATTCTTAGGCAATACTTAATAGTTTTATTATTTTTTAAAAATATGCCATGTGTACACACACACACACTCTCTCTCTCTCTGGAATTCGATTAATAAGCTTGATTTGCACAGTTAATATAAATATTAACAGTTAATATAAATACTTTCTGCTAAATTTACGACTACAGCACTGAGGCCAAGTACTCGGTGCTGAGCCTTAGGCTTATGCTTAACTTAGAAGCAAATACCATTATCCACAGTTCTGCTTAAGTTGCTAACCTTTTTAAATTCCAATAACATCACCGAAACATGTGGTTTTGCACACATTTAAAAATTCAACACACTGCTAGGATAGTTGTTTCAAAGATACTGTCTTCTCATCAGCTGGCAGGTGATCTTTATTAGTGAATATATGCCAAACTGTGAATAATATATTTTGTCTGCCTTTAACTCCTAGAAGTGGGCTGCTTTTGCCCCGTGCAGCACAGTACTATACAGCTGCAGAGGGATATTTCAATGCAGTAGTTAAAATCAGATAAAATTGGCATGCCTTACTGCTTTCAGTTTTCAATCATGAGGATCACTCTGCACCCACAAAGACCATTTCCACATTTCTGCAAAGTTTCTGTCTTTTTAAGTTGTATAGCATCACCTGAACAAGTGAATCCACTATACATTATACTATAATAATGTATTATACAGATACCCTTGAAGTGTCTCATATTTTTTTAAATGTATAGTTTAGGCAGAATGATGGATAATGGAATTTGTCTCTAATTTGAACATAAGTTCAAATGTTAGTACTGAACATTTGTCCTCAGTCTTTATATTTATGTAATTTAAATAGAAACCACCCATCAGTTGATGAAAAGCCAGTAGCTTCAAACAGATGTGTAGCAGTATTTTTAAATGTCTAGTCAGATTTTTAGATGTGTAGCAGATTCACCTGTTTAGGTGATGCTATACAATATAAAAAGATAATAACTTTGGCAGAACTGTGGCGTAATGGTATTTGTTTCTGTTAAACATAAGCCCAAGACTTAGTGCCAAATACTCAGTCTTGGTCTTCACTGGGAGCAGAATGATTTCCAGGATTGAAAATCAAATAGAGTTTTATTCGATTTTAATTGCTGCATCACTCTGCAGTCCTTTAGTATTTTACTCCATATGGCAGATGGAGTAATTAATTAATCCCAATTCGAAGTGTTAAAAGCACACATAATAGTCGTGTTTAAAGGGAGTTTTAACAATTTAGGCAGAACCATAGATAATAGTATTTGTCAACATCAGTACAACCACCAAGTACTTGACCTCAGTCTTCAGTGGGAGAAAATGTTTCCTGTGATTGAAAATTTAACACAGTGAAGAATACCAGTTTTATTTGATATGATATTAAACAAGTGCTTTTTAAGAGTAGGGATACTACAGGATTGTAGGGCTATTTCAATATAGAAGTTGAAATCAAAATTCCAATGCACTAATTATGTTCAATTTATGAACATGAAGAGACCTCTCAGTGAAATTCAAATGCCAAGTTGAATAGAGGCTCAAGTCTTTGGCCTCCGTTCAACCTTATCCACAGTTCTGCTTGCTCAACGTTGCTCATATCATTTTAGGTTGTATACCATCACCTGAATAGGTGATGTACATTTAAAAATCTAGAGCACTCTCAGGACAGTTGTTTCAAAGTTACTCTAGCTTCTCATCAGCTAGCAGGTGATCTCCATTACCAAGTGTATGCTGAACTGTGAATATGGTATTTTTTATTTTTTGTATGGAAATTTTACTTCCATTTTAAACCTCTGTTTTTCTTGAGATATTTACTTTTAATCCCAAGAATTGGGTGATGTTTGCTCTATGCTGTAGTTGAAATAAAATCAAAATTTGTGCATGTTACCTGTATGCGATTTTGATCTAGGGAGGTTTTCTACCTTCACTGAAGATTGGGTGCTGAAATTTAGTACTAAGACTTGTGTTTATGTTCAACTTAGAGGCAAATGCTGTTACCCACAATTCTGGCTAACTTGCTGATATATTTTTAAATTGTATAACAGCACCTGAATAGTTTAATCTGCTATACATATAAAAGAGCTGTCCTGACATTGTTTCAGATTTTTAAATGTATAACAGCACAAGTACGTAGCATCATAATGCTGAGTATTTGGCGCTCATTCTTCACTAATAAAATCTTTTATGATCAAAACTGAACACAGATATGATAAAGTGTACCATTTCTGATTTTGAGAGTAGGAATTTTGAATAACACAGATTTCACAACTGCTGTATCAAAAGAACACTAATTACATCGCATAAATAAAATTAATGCAGCAAGCAATTCAGGTTAAACCAAGTATAAGCCTTACCAGGTATAACCATAATCGCTGCATTAATTTTGTGGTGTAATTAGCATTATTTTTTCTACAATAATGTCAGAGACATAACCATGGTTGTCTTTATAGTAAGGTTATATTTGCCAAACTACCAGCAAAAAAATAACATTTTCTTCCAGAAAGTAGTTTATAGGATAGTGTCGTTATTATTTTTAAAATAACTATTAAAAGAGATAAAACTTTTGTTTTTAGTTTTCTTAAGACTTTTTCTGTGTGTTTTAATCTTTTGCATATACCAGAACATTATCAACAGAACTAATCTTTGAGCGTGAAATGAGTTACTTATTTCTTACAAAGGAGATGTACATAAATGTGCTGCTTGCTCTAGTTATTTATTTTTATTTTTTTGATGGCGATTGTTCCTCCTATTGCTTCTCAATGTACCATCATGTATTTTAGCCTGGAAAAAAGTGTTCTCTATATGACTAGCATTTTAAATCATTACCTGATTCTGACCGTGTCACTTATTTATATTTTAATACTTCAAAATCGTTTCTTGTATTTCTGTTTTGAAGGATTTCTGTCTACATTACTGATTGTTGCATTTAATATTTATACAAGATACAGTTTGTGGACATTGCAGCTCATCCTTCACTAAAGCATATTCACAGTACATTAAAATGTACTTTCCAAAGTTGTTTCATAGTTGAATGCCCATTCTCAAAATGTGTAAATAAATGTTCATGTAAAGTTTTTTCAAAAGTGATAACAGTGAAAATAAGAAATTCTGTTGACACGTATTTTATGTTTTCCATTGTAAAAATGTATTAAAATTTTTGTAGCTTGGAATACAAAGAAAAAAAGAATTTTTTGTGTTGTGTTAAATTATTTTCCTTATTATGAGGAATTATAACCTAAAAATAAACAACTTCTGCATGAAACATATTCTTGTTTTGATAATAAAATTATTAGAAATGTGTTGCATTAAAATGCTGAAATTTTAACTGTGTGCATATTTTTTTAATTAAAAATGCGAACATAACAAAAACACAGTAGCAGTCCAAGATGTGCCATGTCATCAAGATATCTTTATTTATTTATCTTTAAGCATACCAATCCACATGAGGAGTTTGGAATTCATAGGCTTTCTGAGCGAATCATTGCTTAATCAAGCCGCAATGATAATACTGACATCCATTGGTAACCAGCATTAGTAGTGGCAAATTAGGCAAGAAAGCAAGCTTATACAGCATCAACCAAAAAAAAAAAAAAAAAAAGCAGAAAAAAAGACACTTCCCATTCCACCTATTCAATCCCCCCCCCCCCAATAGTTTGTCTAGTTCTTCCTTGAGTTTAAGCTATCAACTTCCACAACAGATGGAAGTTTGTTCCAGCAACCTTCCTTCCTCAATTTGAATTTAACCCTCTTATGTGTGCAGTCTGAGCAAGAAGAAGAATCCCATCGCATTGAGCTTGGTCAATCCATTCAAAGCCTTAAACACCTCAATCAGATTACCTTGCGTGTGCCTAGTCTCCAGATGATGCAATTTGCAGAACTAGCCTTTCTTGGTAAGAGCACCCCCACTGTTCCCCTTAACAATCTTGTTGCTCTTCTCTGTACTCATTCCAGCAACCCTACATCCTTCCTAAAATGAGGGGCCTCTAGACCTGTATGCAGTACGCAAGGTGTGGCCTGACTATTTCCTTATACAAGGGGATAATCAACTCCTTATCCCTGCTAGCAAAATTCCTGTATATTATTGATGAGCTGTCCTGGCAGCCTGTCTGCATTGCTCAGAGAACTTCACATTCTTAAAAATTTAATAAAATTGTAAAAAGTGAAGCACATTTTAAAAATATAATTGATATCAGTTTTAAAAATATATGTACAGTCGAAACTTATAAATCTAGCAGATACTGTATGGAAATGCTGTTAATAACATGCACACATAATCAGGATGTCTTGAGAATCACATTTTATGCTATAAATTTTTAAAAAAATGTAATTGCATTAATTATTATCAGTATAATTAATCATATTAATTATGCTATTTCCTGTGTTGTGTAATTATGACTAGAGGAAACAGCCAAAGCCGTGCTTCCTAATGTATTCAAACTTATGTTACCAGATGGTTTGTCGATAAACTCTTCCATGATGGAGCTCTCATTTCTTTCTCCACTTCGAAAAAAATATAGCAACTGTCTTTCAAGCCTGTATATCATATAAACTTTTAAAGCAATGTCAGCTACATCATAGAGAAGTTTAATTATCACTAGCATTTCCTAAGCTTTACAGAATGTAATCTAAAAAACTTTCCCATGGCTACTATGACATAGCATTGAGAAAGTTCCAGGGGCGATTCATACACCAGATTATTATTTTATTATTATTATTATTATTAGCTATATGGTGCAAGGAAGCCTGAAGCTTATGCTGCACCAGCCAAAAAAAATTCCTGAGTTACCCTGAAAGAGAGACAAAAGTAGAAGGAAATCACCAAGAAAGAGAGGAGAAGAATGATGATATCCAGCTCAGGACCCTGGGTGTGCCAAGCCCATACTCACCATATGTGAGCCCCTGGGGATGTTGACATAATTGAGAAAGGAAAACAAAGCTAACAAAGGCCAGAGAAAAAAATAATGAATGGTTAGTTAAAGAAGTAATGCAGGATCATCTTGGCAAGAATGCAGTTGTACAGAAATCACAGCATGGACTTATGAATGGGAAGATCTTGTCTGACCAATCTGATTAGCAAGTATGAGATGGTCAAAAGAGTAACTGGATACAAAATAATAATTTTGACATCATATATCTAGAGTTCAGTAAAGCTTTTGATGTTCCATGAATAGCTGCCATACAAATTGAAACGAGTGGTATTGGGACTAGTAACTGCTGTGGATAAAGGATGTTTGAGTGTCAGGAGACAGAATGGTTATTAGTGGCTATCTACACTCTTCATGGACTAATGTTATAAGTACAGTCTGTCGCCGACATACATAAGAGATATATTCCAGGACTTTTTACGTAACTCAGGAATGACTAATAAAATATTGCTACTATATCCCTGATATGCCAAAATTACAAAAACCACAATATCTTCAAAAGAATGAAGAAAAATAGTTATATACTGAAACAAAAACTTTATCTGGGGACAGTGATGAAGTAGCTGGAGTGGCACACAAGAAAAGAAAACATAAAAGGAAGAAAAAACACATGTTATTGTACTGTAAAAACTGATATGTAGTTTGTATGCCGTGTAGGCTTTATAAGGGCTACTAAGGGAATCAAAACCAAAGTGTGTATATTTAAGAAAATTCATCTAAACCACACAGAGAATTAAAGTCTATACACCTCAAGTGATGAAATGAAGGTAACTTAAAATGAACCTGAAGCATTAATAAGACACGTTAATCACAGGGAGTTATAGGCTGAGTAGAGGCCAAGGAGGTAGTACATGATATGAACTCCTCGATATTCATCTGTTTCATATGCTTTTTTTTCTTCATAAATTTGGCAATAAGCCATCTTGAAGTTTTCTTTCTATTTTTTAAGAAATTCGGTGGGTATTTTCATCCTTTCCATCAAACTTATAGTGACCTTCCTGAATTTTATGAAATGCTTCTGCCATTTTCTTTAATTTGAACTGCTTCTTGGGTTGCTCCAATTCCTCAATGGATTTGGCTCTCCCTTGCTCCTCAACTCTGCGTGTTCAACTGGGCTGTCTTCTGTTGTTAAATCTTCATCTTATTCATGCACAAGCTCATCTATATCTCCATTCTCCAGGACTAGCTGGATCTCCTGGGCTAAGTTTACAATTTCTTTAGTAACAGAAGACATCAGCTCATCTTCATTGAAGCCTTCATTGTTAAGCTCGGAATGTTTTAGAAGTTTTTTCCAAACTTTGCTCATACAAGTTGTTGTCACATCATTCCAGGCTCTTGAAATAATGCATATTCCTTCAAGAATGTTGTCTTCCAAAATTGCCGCAAATCCATCTTCCCTTGCTCTGCTGTATTTACAGCCTCAGAAAATGTCCGTATGCAATAAGCTTTGAATACCTGGATAATAAAAACTTCCACTTTGCTCTCAAACAAAACTGAATTGACTCTACAGTCCAGAAAGAAAGGATGTAGAGATGAAGGGCTAGAGTGTAATCCTTCGAAGAAATAGCCGATGGGACACAGTTCATGTGGCTTGAACATTATGTGAGTTTCTCTGAAGTTCTTTAATGTACTTCACCTCTCTCAAACATGTGTCAAATATTTCTTCAGGATTTTTAAAGTAGAAAATTAAATGTTAACGCTAGTTATTTACCTAGTTATTCTGGTTAAGCCAGGTTATTATCCAACACAGTTTGTATGGGAATGAAAATAAAAACTTATAGAGTACTTATTGTTCCTTTGTTAGACTTCACTTTTAAAAATTACACAAAAAGTATTAACAGTGTTGATGGAGGCCTATCACATTTAGTGTCCAAATTTGCTGATGATACTAAGGTGGTAATGACAGTAATCATGGTATGCTGCTCCAAAAAGACACTCATAAATGCAAGTCACAAGGCATTTCATTTGAATAACAGAAATCTTAGAATAATATATTATTTGGGTGGTACCAAACTTAAGTTAGTGAAGGATGAAAAAAGGCCTAGGTATAATTATACAGTCCAACAAGAAGTTCTCTGAACAGTGTAGACAGTTTGCTAGAGCAGCTCATGGGGCATTGTCAGTGATATACAGGAATTTTGCCAGCAGGACAAGGAGATAATCATCCTGTTATATAAGCAATGGTTAAGGCGGCATCTCGAACACTACATATAGATTTGGAAGTTGCATTTTAGGAAGGATGTAGAGCTGTTGGAAGAACAGCTCTTCTCCGAATAGGCCTCTGGGGTTAGGTATGTTCATGATATAATTTTAAGTATTTTTCACCAACCATATGTTGAAATGAAAAAATAAAACGAAAGCCAAAATTTTGATAACTATAATTAAGCTTACAATAAATTACTATTTACAGTGGATATAAAACAAATAAAATATCATAATATACAATAAAATATACCAGGTTAAAATATCTGGAGCTTTTGAAGGCTCCGCCTTATTTCTCAACAGTACGCTTTTTTACTTTACAGTGCAACTTTAAATACCCGCAGGTTCACGGCACATGTCACGTGATTCGATGGCACGTGCACTGGTGGGAACAGCTCTACATAGGTTGGCAGGGTTGTTAATGACAGTAATGGATCTTCCTAGATCCTGTTGTAGTAGCACTGCAACAGGATCCAGAAAGATTGGGCAGATGGACTGACAAGTGGCAACTGAAGTTTAACATTGACAAATGCAAAGTACTGCATATGGGTAGAAGTAACTCCAGCGAAACATACCAACTGTCTGGTACTACACTTAGGGTGGTAGAAAATTAAAAAAGACCTGGGAGTAATTGTGAAGTCGGATATTAAGTTTTCTGAGCAGTGCAGACAGGTTGCCAGAGCAGGTTATGGGATGTTGCCAATGATATACAGGAATTTTTCTAGTAGGGAAAAGGAGATGATTATTCCTTTGTGTAAGGCAATGGTTAGGCCACACCTTGAGTACTGCAACAGGTCTGGAGGCCTCATTTTGGAAGGATGTAGCATTGCTTGAGCGAGTACAGAGAAGGGCTACAAGATTGGTAAGGAGAACAAAGGGATCCTCTAACCAAGAAAGGCTTAAGTTTTGCAAATTGCAGTGTCTGAAGATGATACCTGTGAGGTGATCTGACTGAGGTGTATAAGGCTGTGAATGGGTTGAGCAGGCTCAATTCTGATGGCATTCTTCCGCTTGCTCAGATTACAAACCTCAATAAATTCAAATTGAGGAAAGGCGTTGTAAAATAGATGTGGGGAAATTTGCCTTAAGCCAGCGGGTAGTTGATAGCTTAAATAAATTCAAGGAGAAACTGGACAAACTTTTAGATGGAACGAATGTATGGAATTTTTTTTTTTTTTTTTGGTTGATGCTACATAAGTTTGCTTTCTTGCATCACATGCTTCTATTACTACTACTACTATATAAAGGAAGATTTGAATTCTGTAAACTGCAGCATCTGGAAACTAGATATGTACAAGAAGACCTGATTGAAGTGTTTAAGGCTCTGAATGCTGATGGCATCTTTATTCTTTCTTGAACGAGACACATACTAGAGGACATATATATTGGAAAAGGGTGTTTGCAGGATAGATGTGTGGAAATTTGCTTTCTGCCAGAGTAAATGTTGGAATAAACTTTCACCTGGCATTGTGGAAGTGGATAATTCTAAAGGATTGGGTAAATTCAAAGGGATGAATGGGAAAATGGAATGGGTAAGCTGATACTGTTATAAGCTTGATGATGTGCGGAAGTTTGCCTTTAGCGAACAGGTAGTTGATTGCTGGAACAAGTTTCCATCTGTTGTTGTGGAAGTTGGTAGCTTAAATAAATTCAAGGCAGAACTGGACAAACATGTGGAATGAATGGATGGGTGAGATAGGAAGGGTGTTTTTTTTGGCTGATTATGTATAAGCCTGGTTTCTTGCATCATATGCCTCTACTAATCCTAATGCTAATAACCCATCGACAGCTGTTGCCATTCTCAAAGGAATTTAATGTCTAGGGAAGACTATCTCATGCTCTTTGTAAAATTACCCTGTAACTGAATAGTATTAGTGTTGGCAACATGATGCTAAGAAGCTAAGATTATACACAAGCGGAAAAAAATTCTCTACTTCATTTGTCTATTCCTGCCAATAATTTGTCCAAATCTTCTTTAATTTTATTCAAACTGCCCACTTCTACAACACTAGGCGGAAGTTTATTCCGATCATATAATCATTACTCTTTGGCTAAATGGAAATTTCTCTTCAACATTCTGCATCCATCCTCTTTCGATTTAAATTTGTCCCCTTTTGTGTGTGTGTCATCTGAGAAAGAGTTTTTGGTATGTTGAGGGTCTGATGGCTCCTGGGATTTTTCCCATCTCTGCATATGTTCTATGTATCGGAAAAGCCAGGAATTTAAATGTGTGTGGGGTAAAGTGTATTGATGTCTAATGGCACCAGGGGTTTCCCCCCATATTCGCGTTGCTTTCATTGTAGGTGTACCAGTTCACTGGGAAGGCCAGAGATTTAAAAGTGTGTGGATTTTGTATGTGTAGTGTTGTGTATCGTTCATCTGGCTGTTTAGCTGCTGGACCCCTGCTGAAGCCCAACGTTGCCCACGCTTGGTCTCATGGAGGCACACCAGGTACACAGAATGAAATTTTACTGTGGCAGGCCCTGCCACCTAGTTTCCTGAGATTTCAGTGAATAGGGCCTTAAAAAAAAAAAAAAAAAAAAACGTATTTGGCAGAGTAGGGGGGGGAGACTGAAGGTTTTGGGGGGGAAATACAGACGTATGGGGGACGATAGAGAAGGTGACCCCAGGATTTTCAGTGAGGCAGGCCTACGCCCCACCAGGAGAAGAATAAGGGTTGACAGGGGAGGACAGTGTCGAAGTCGACCATAATAGCTAGTTCAAATTTGGATTTAGAATTTACAATATGCCAGACAAATGCTCCTCGCAAGAATGACCTGGAGTGAAGCCATAGTGACAGGCGGAAAAGAGATTTTGTTGTTGAAACAGAGCTGTTAGTCAAAGAGCCATAAGCCGCTCCAAGATCTTCCCAAGATTAGCAAGCAGTGCAACTAGTCTGTAGGCATGTGGATTGAGGCAGGCTTATTGGCTTTTTGATAAGACGGAGCAAAGAAACCTTCCAAACAGAGGGAAAGATACCTTCCATGAGGCATTTATTGAAGAGCAAGAGCAAGTAGAGAGGTCTTAATTTTAACAACCGGAGAATGAACACATATTCAATCATATCCATTCCTGGACACTTATTCACGTTGATCTTGACCACCGAGGTAAGTTCCTCTAAAGTAAATGGCTCGGTACGTTCTTCAGTGGTGTACTTGTTATTTGCCTCCCGAATTGCCATATGCTCTGGAGAATCTTCAGAAGGGTTATCCATAGGAAATAAGTTGTTAAGAATTTGGTTGATAGAGTCTGTCCAGCCAGAGGTTTCGTGAGTCTCAGTGGTTACAGTGACGAGAACATCAGAGGTAAATATTCTCTCCTGAGCTATCTTGTACATGAGGCCCCATGGGTTTTTGCTATTGGATTCTTTTACAAAGACAGTCCAGGTTTCTCGTTGCAATTGCTTTACTAAAGGCATTATTTTTGGCCATGTAGTCATATTATAATCGCATAACGTCGTCAACAAGCCAGTTGCGGTGTCGCTGATATAACTGTCGAGCGCAGTGAGAAAGAGTAAATATACGATAAGCATTTAATTTATTTAAGCCTTATACGAGGGTGAGGGGGGCACGTTTCAAAAAAAGATTTGTATTCGCTCAGAAGCAGTTGTAATAAAAAGATGATTTTTTAGTTATTTATTATTATTATTATTATTTTTTTTATTTATTTATTTTTTTTTTTTGTTGGATACCTTGAAATCTCTATAGCAACCAAAACTTTGGTTTTGATCTGATAATTCATTCTCTTTCTTTGCAGTCTGAATGAAGTGTCACAATAGATAAAGTTCAATACTGATCAGTGATTTGGATCCTTTTTCTGCAAGGGAAAACACCCAAAACGAAAGAAAAAGAAATGGTCGCTCTTTATGGAGAAGACTGCTCAAGTTACAATGTTATTACATTGGTATAAACAATTCAAATATGGAAGAACCTCAGTGCACGATGAAGAAATCCCAGGACACCCAGTAACTGCTGTAACAGAAAAGAGTGCTGCAAAAATTGAGCCATTAATACTGGAAGATCGCCGTATAAACGTCAAAGAACTAGCTGCAGAGCTCAAAATTAGTGCAGGATCTGTGGAGAACATCATTCATCAAGAGTTGCATATGAGTAGCGTCTGCTAGATACTCTGTGTTGTCACTTTATTAGGTACACCTACCTAGTAGCGTGTTGAGTCTCCTTTAGCCTTCAAAACAGCCTGAATTCGTCTAGTCATGGATTGAACAAGATGCTGAAAACGTGCAGGAATGGAGTACCATACAGACATGAGTGTGTCAGGCAGTTCCTTGCGATTCGACGGAGGTTTAGGCCTGCAGCGAACAGCCCTTTCCAGCTCATCCCAAAGATGTTCAATAGGATTGAGATCCAGGTACTGAGCGGGCCGCTGCAGCAAAGAAAAGTCATTGTCATGTTCCTGGAACCATTCCATAGGGCTTTGTGCACTGGTGCATTATCCTGATGGAAGTAACCATCTGACTGAGGATAAACTGTCAACATCAACGAATGAACTTGGTCAGCAACGATGTTTAGGTACGATGTAGCATTTAGACGTGATGGGTATCAATGGATATCTATGGGTATCAATGGACCCAACGTATGGGAAGAAAACACTCCCCACACCATAACACTGTCCCCACCACCTTCCACTGTAGCCGTCAGCCATGACGGGTCCATGGATTCATGTTGTTTTCGCCAAAATCTGAGTCTTCCATCAACATGATGCTCCAGGAACTTCGACTCGTCAGACCAAGCAACGTTTTCCAAACCTCGATAGTCCAGTACTGGCGTTGCTGTGTCCACAGGAGGCGTGCTCTCTTGTTCTTCATTGATAACAAAGGTACGCGATGTGGCCGTCGGCTGTTGTAGCTCATTCGCGACAAAGTGCGACTAGTGGTCCGTTGCGATATTTTGTTCTGCGCACCAAGGTTGTATTCTAACGTAATGTGCGACATTGTGGCCCATCTGTTTGCTTGCACAATTCTAGCCATCCTCCTGTGACCTCTCTCTCATCAACAAGCGATTTTCTTCCAGAGGAGTGCCGTTGAGAAAACATGCCGTTGATGTTTCCTGTTCGTTGCACCATTCTCAATATACCCTTGAAACTGTGGTGCGTGAAAAGTTCAGGAAAACTGCCGTTTCAGAGATGCCTTGTCCAGCACGTCCTGCACCTATTACCGTGCCACCTTCGAAGTCCGTTAGATCTCATTTTCCCCAATCTTGCTACGGTTTGTACGCTTAACTGATACTAGAAAGGTTGCTCTGCTGCATTTACGGCGGACGTGCGGAAATTTGCCTTTAGCCAGAGGGTGGTTGGTTCGTGGAACAGACTTCCATCCCTGTAGTGGAGGTTGATAGCCTAAATAAGTTTAAGGCTCAGCTGGACAGGTATTTTGAACGAACAGAGGGGTGAAGTGGAAGTGGTTTTTTTGGCTGATGCTGCATAAGCCTGCTTTCTTGCATCAAATGCCTCTACTAATGCTAATTTATATCCACAACTGTGGTCATGTCACGTCAGGTTGTGGGACAGACGATTTATGTGCACGGAAGAGGTGTACCTAATAAAGTGGCAGCACAGTGTAGGTTCCCAGACTTCTGGCCCCTTACCAGAAGAAGGAAAGGGCACAATGCGCATATGAAATGTTGTCGTTGTGCCATGAAAAAACTGAAATATTGCCGCATCATGCTTATTACCCAGACCGTGCACCCTCGGATTTCTTCCTCTTTCTTACCCTGAAGTTCTTTCTTCGTGGAAAACATATTGCTGCTGATGATGAGGTGATTTCTGCTGCTGAGTTGTGATTTGAAGGACAGTCAAAGGACTTCTACAAAACTGGGCTACGTAAGTGTATCGAGCTCACAAAAATATGTCATTTTGTCTGGTTGTCATGTTGAAAAAGTGTGGGTTTCTTTCAACCTTCTATTACAGTACAATCACTTCTGAGTGAATACAAATATTTTTGAACCCCCATTGTATACTTCATTAGCTATATAATGGGGATTCAAATTACCCTTTGTAGGTATTTGCCTGCTTTCCATTCTGGAAACCAGGCAGGCAAATGCCTAGTTTCGGAGATTATAATTTACAGAATTCCAGTATTTCTTCTTAATAATATCCTCTATTGGCACCAGTTAATCTCTTGCTCTTCTCTGCACTATTTCCAAGAGATCTATGTAATTCTTAAAAGTAGGGTGCCAAACCTGTATGCAGTATTCCAGATTTGGCCAGTGCCTTATGCAATGGGACAATTACCTCTGTCCCTGTTGACAAATTCCTGTGTATCATTGACAGAAACTCTTCCCCGAGCTATTCTCTCAGTCTGTTTGTACTGCCCAGAGAATTTCCTATCACACTACAATTATCCCTAGGTTTTCTTATCAATTACCTCGAGTTTGGTGCTATCAGTGGTATGTTATCTCTGAGATTACTGCTACCCAAATGCTGTTATTACCAGGAGTGAACTCCTAAAAAAAAAAAAAAAGCAAAAATATCTTGATGAAATTCAACTGGCTATTTTAACCAGGAATGCCTCTCAGCTGAAATTCTCCACGAGCAAGCTCTTTATTAATAAATTGGCAACACGACCCTAGTTATTATCCAACCTTGCGTTTATAATTGTTAAACCTCATTTGCCACTTTTCAGCCTATTCACTTAATTTATCTAGATTCTCTTGAAGTAGCATACCCTAATTACTGTTATTAATCACTATGCCTCCTTTGGATCATCAGCAACTTCGACATCAACATTGAAATGCCTATATCAATATCAATAAATATTGAAAAAAAAAGTAAGGGCCCAACACCGATTCCTGTGGAGCACCACTTAATCACACTAGTCCATAAAGAGCAGTAACCATTTATAACCACTCTGTCTCCTTCACTTAACCAACTCTATCCATAATAGTAACTTGTCCCTAATGCCACATTGCGGAAATGTATACAAAAGTCGTACATGTGGTACGATGTCCACGGCTTCATTGAACCGTGGTGTCAGAATTATTCTTTGCATCTTTGTATATGATGTATATCATATTCTTTGTATATGATGTCAGAATTATTCTTTGCATCCAGTTTTCATAGCAGTACGTAATCAGATTGGTCAGGTATGATCTATCTTTAACAAATCCATTCTGCGATTACTTCATATGGGTCTAGTCCTAACAAGAAGATCTTGCATTATTTCTTTAGTAGCATTAGTAGAGGCATATGATGCAAGAAAGCAAGCTTATGCGGCATCAGCCAAAAAAAAAAAAAAAAAACAAAAAAAAAAGAAAACCCTCCCATTTCACTCCTCCATTCGTTCCAAATGCCTGTCCAGATCAGCCTTAAAGCCTTAAATTTATTTAGGCTATTAGCTTCCACAACAAAAGATGGAAGCCTGTTCCACCAATCAACTACCCGCTGGCTAAAGGCAAATTTCCGCACATCTATTCTACAACTATCTTTCCTCAATTTGAAATTGTGCCCCCTCAGGTTCTTAGTCTGAGCAAGAGGAAGAATTCCATCAGCATTGAGCTTGCTCAACCCATTCAAGGCCTTATACACCTCAATCAGATCACCTCGCAGGTGTCTACTCTCCAGGCGCTGCAATTTTCAGAACTTAAGCCCTTCTTGGTAAGAGCACCCCCTTTGTTCCCCTTACTAATCTTGTTGCCCTTCTTTGTACTCGTTCTAGCAACTCTACATCCTATTAACTATTTTAACCATTATAAATATTTTAACTATTTATCCCATTGTTTTTCCACACACACACAAGTCAACAGTTTCCCATTTCACTCTTTTAACCACCCGGTGTGAAAGGTAGATACATGTGCACATTTTCATCTGTAGTGATTTCTGAATCTTAGGATGCTCTCATTATTATGACCAAAGATTTAACTACCTCTTTTGCAGCTTCTTTTAATACAATTAGATAGATTCCATCAGCCCTGATGCTTTGTTCATTTTTAGCAACAGAAGTTTCTCTTCCACTTTACCTTTCTAATATAAAAAAAAATATTTAACTCCTAATCAGTATTAGACTTCTCCTAAAAATGTCTCTATAAAGAGACATTTCAGCGTTTATCAGCAGTCTGTACGAGATCAATATATATTTACACTCCAACCTAAAAGTTTGGAATCAGTTTCGTTAATTTTTTTGATATTAGTTATGGAAATGTAATGTTTAATGTAAGAAAACAGCACACTACAAAGTATTTTAAGATTTTTTTATTAAGCATTGAAAAATTTACAGCAAAAAATATTGCAATGATTGTAATATTGAACAAATTACTGATTTTTCATCAAAATATCCTCCACGAGATTTATCATTGCCTTACACAGACGTGGCATTTTGGCGATTAATTTTATAATAGTGTCTTGATTAACTTAATTCATTAACAGTTGTTGCTGTTCTGAATAGAATTTTTAATGCCTATGGAAGATTATCTCATGCTGCTTGTAAAAATTTATTCTGTAGCTGAACATACCGCAGTAGATGAATAGAATAGATGAATACTCTCAGAGGTAGTCGGTTCCGTTTACCAGTTTCCTAGACATATCCAGACGAAATATGAATCAGAATTTTTTTATAAAATTTATAAGCATTTCCCTCTTTCTACAAACTTCTTGAAACCCTTGAAGATTTGTGATTGTCAGAACCAGTATTCAGCTTTGGTTCATTGAGTACCTAAGCTTCTTTCTAGCAAAAGATGCTCGGCTACCTAATGTGTACAGGTTTTTCAAAAATTTAACTCTGCAGATTATTTGCTGTTGTTGTTGTTGTTATAGGATTTTATGAGCATCGGCAACTAAGGCCATATTGCTCCGTGTATATTGTGTGTAAACTCTGTGGGTTCTGAGGTGAATTTTCTGTTTGCTGATCCTCAATGGACGAAAAACTCGAGTTCCGGGAGAAAAAATCATGCTATCCTGGCCTGAGACCGACTAACTCGGCCACGTTGTAAAAAGTCTATAAAAATTCCTCACGTCATCAACGGAACTTGAACTCAAGTCTTTTCCACCCGGTGAGGAGGACTCCGATTCTACCAACTGTGCTACCCACGAGGACACAGATTTTTTGCTTCACATTTCCTGTACTGACATCCACAAATGATGACCTCTGATGAATCAATACTCTCAGTTATTTTGAATAAGATCAATCTCTCCAATGGTCGGTGCGTTCAAACACATGACACCGAAGTGGATGTGGCAATGATGAAACGCAACAGGCTATTTTAACCAGGAATGCCCCTAGCTGAAATTCTCAACTGATAAAAGTAAAGATGTGTGAAGAGCCTAGTTTTATTGGTTGATTGGGGCAATAAGCACTGCTGCATCCGCTTCAGTGCCACATGTACGAGCGCTGAGCATTGAGCTTGCTTTCCGCAATCTTTGCCAAAGGTTTTTCATTACTTGTATACTTGTGATAAATACTCACTGGCTAATGGTACCCATCTTTATCCAAGACTGTATATTGTGCCACCACCACCATATAATGAAAGACTGCAAAAATGGTATCGAGCAGTATAGTAGAGAACGCAGTTACGCACATTTGTAAAACTTTGGCCTCGGCCCTCCTAAAATGATCACATAAACCAATTTGTTATGAATAAAAAAAAGATAAAAAATTGGTATTAACAGCTGCCCACGGGTGCATGATAAAAATAAGTGTATTAGTATTAGTATGCACAAATAATGCAAAAAAAAGTAAACTTAAAGCATCAGTAAAAAAAAAAAAAAAATGTTACCCACCTTATCACTCCATCCTCTCCAAAATTTGTGCAGTTTTTCCTTGAATTTATTCAAACTACCCACTTCCACAACAACAATTTAAAATTATTGTATTAGGGCCACCCGTAATTTCTTACATATACCCGTGTATGTATTATGTCTGTAAATTGCGATTTGCCTGTTTTGCTGGACGAAAAAATCTCCAGTTTCCCGGGAAAAACCTTGCTTATCTACGCCCGAGACCGATTAATTCAGCCACTGAGTGAAAAAAAAAAAAAAAAACCATTAAGTTCCCCACGTCATCGAAGGGATTCGAACCCGGGCCTTTTCCACCCGGTGTGGGGAGGACGGTGACGATACCACTGTGTTCTCTCAGAGGTAGTCGGTTCCGTTTGCCAGTTTTCTAGATATATCCATCAGCATTTCTGAGGTTATCCGCGACAGAAAAACCTGTTCCTTTATAAACATGTTTCTTTTTAAAAATTTACTAATTATGCAATAAGATTACACTGGCGCTCTCTATGATTCATATCAAATACTGTATGCATTTGATACAGTATTTGATTCATATCAAATACTGTATGTAATAAGTCAATAACGCGTAATTATTTAAATTCGATTGCATTTATACTAATACATTTAAATTATATATAAATATAATTTATTATTTAATATAATTTAATAATATATATAATTTAAAATGGGGCATATAACTTTTAAGATCGAAAACGTGCGATTATACATTTTGATAAAAGGGCTCGATTAATGAAATAGCGACATGAAAGCTAAAACAATCGTAGAAATATTACTCGTATTTCGCGCTGAACCCTGAATAGTAGGAGGCGGGGACGGAAGGGTGGTTTGGAAACGTAAAGTGTTTATGCTTTTGTTGACAAGTCCGGAAACTAATGATCACAAGTCCAAGACAGTTACATCGCTTGAGACCAAAAGGGAAGAGAAAGGTGTATTATCGAACCAAATAAGTATTTAACTGACATTTTTTTAGTGTAATTAGTAATCTAGCGAAGAGGATTACTCACATGCTTTCGATCATTGCTCAGCGAGTGTATTCTGTTAATTAGTCGATTTCGCTTGTCGATCCTTTAAACGTAATTAGGGCTATTAGAGCGAAGTGTCTTCTAGGCGTCAGCATTCATCACCAAATGTTGTCCCGAGTGAATGACTCTCCTGGGATGTGTGTCTGCCCGGATCTCTTTTGATCTCACGCTCCGGATCGCTGTGACGTCTAATTCGAACTCGCTATTGGCCCTCGCCAAATTAACGGTGACAGTGATTGCGGTATCGGGTTACAAGTGACCTACTTCAACTGCAAATGATCCGCGGCACATCATTAACAGCTGACCATTTCGAAACTCAGATGGATTACGGAAAGAGATGCAAGCGGATCACGTGGTGCAATTATCCCCAGACCGTTGGATGACACTTCCGCTGGGGAGCCGCCCTCTCACCAAAAAGGATACGATGCCGTCACAGCCCTCCGTGTCTGTCATTAGCCAGCAGAGGGGCAGAGGGCGTGCCCGACGCTGGGGTGGGCGTCCATAGTCGTATTTTAGGGTCCTATTATTAGTTGTGTGTCGGCCGTCACGACACCTCGTCATTGATCCTACCGCTCTGTCAGTTTCCCTTGTGCCGCCAAGATTTCGTCGCACGACCCATCTAGGTCAATGCCGACAGCGGCTGCCCAAGCAACTAATGTGGTCCCGGTCACGTTAGAGGGACCGACGATACCCTTGCTTCCCCCCGTCCAGAACACGATCTATCACCCCAGATGTTCGCCGGACAATCAGCAGAACAGCACCAAGAAGTCGGAAATGCGGATGTATCACCACCTTCCATACCCATCCCCCCTTGCTCTAACGCCAGGGGACGACAGACATCGCATGCAAAGAAAACGACGCACTGGCAAACGTGCAGATGGCGAAGGGATGTGCAGGGATAGTGTGAGACCGCGAAAACGGACGTGCCAAAGTTACGAGGAATTACAGAACCAGCGCATCCTGGCCAACGTCCGGGAAAGGCAGCGGACGCAAAGTTTGAACGAAGCATTTGCCGCTCTACGAAAGATTATCCCGACCTTACCATCCGACAAACTGAGCAAGATCCAAACGTTGAAACTGGCCGCTCGATACATAGACTTCCTATACCAAGTTCTTCGAAGTGATGACCACGACAGCAAGTTGGCTAGCTCGTGCAGCTACGTGGCCCACGAAAGATTGAGCTATGCCTTCTCAGTGTGGAGGATGGAGGGCGCCTGGTCTGGTCACTAATAAACGTAAGTATGGATTCTTTAAATTCAAGCTTCGTTCATTGTACTCATTTCAAGCTCTTTTTTGTACTAAAAAAAAAAAAAAATATATATATATATATATATATATAAGTTAATTTAAAAAATAAAGTAAATATATATGCAAATTTGTTATGATATACATCGATTTTAGAAAATGGTTGGGTTTGATTGTTAGCAATAAACGACTAAGTAACTACGGCCAGGGGGCGTCAATGTATGAGTCTGTAAATGGGTGGATTCTATGGTCAGCTCGCCTGTTTTGAATCATGATGAAACTGAGATTTCGAGAGGGCTAAAATTACAAATCTTCATCGGAAACCAACAAAGTCACGGTGTGGAAAATGCCCATAATTTTCTCTAATTCCGATTACAATCGATTTTTGGAAAATTTAATTTTGAAAGCATTTTGTCTAACACCTACGTTAAAACTAGCGTTTAAGAAGCCAGAAGTTTAACCATGGGAGGATATAGCCCCCCTCCCCACGTTTTGTGACAAACTTTGGGGGAAAGAGAGGGTGGGTTGCTCAGAATAAATGCCTATATACACGAGGAGGCGTCAGCTTCTGGCCTTAGTTACACAGCTACCTATCTTCCACCTCTATTCCAGCCCAATTGAAACCAACAAGTGTAATTACTGATAATAAGAATGGAGTTAAACAGCATATAGTCAATAATGAACTCAATCGAATTTCAATCAGATTGATCTGACCATCGTGCACTGTGTCTGTACAGGTAATTCGACCGCAGAACACTCACAATTTAGACACAATATGCTGTCTCCACGTAGCCTTAGTTGCTTTGGCGCTTAACACGCAAAACACGTACACTCGTGTGTCTGTACAAGTGTGTTTTTTTTTTCTATAATTAAAGGCTGCCATAACATTAAAGTTGCCAACTGTATTCGTCAGCAATGAAAAATTCAGGGATATGTTAACGTCCTTATAGGAATAGGCGTGGTACTTACTGCTCATTCGCGAGAATCTTAAAAGTAAAACTTTAAAACGCTGTTGGAAATTGAATTTAAATGTATTTAAATACAGGGGTAGATTGCTAGATACAAGTGGGCACAAGAAATGTTTTTAGGGGTTGTCAATTTATTTTAATCGCAAGTATCCCTAACTGATCGTGGGATTTAGGGATTGGTAAACTCTTGTGATTGCCAAAAGTGCGATGGAAAAAAGACAGAAAAGAAGAGTTACGTTCCAGGCGAGTTAGAAAATACAGAAACACAGATAACGACACTTCACCACGTGAAGCATATTAATTAGTTTATTGGGGATGGTTCTCCGCTACACGTACCACCGGAAAATTTCTTTCCAGCATCCCAAGCTGCCCCTCTTCAAAAATTACAAGATGGTGTCTTCTGGTTGAGACTCTTCCATGTCTGAAGTGAATAATCCTCTTTGTAGTACTGTGGATTTCGACATTAGTGAGGTTTGACTGCAGAAGATAGGAAGCAAGTTAAGTTCATAACTGAGGAAACATCACTTAACACATTCGATTACTACTATTAATCCCTTCTCGAGGGATTATTAGAACTAAAGTAAAAGCATGTAAATGAGCTTATTTTTGTACAGTGGACTTTCTACCTTGACTCTTCGCTGTTAGACATGTTCATTTTGACTAGGAAATGCTATTTTAAGGCAAGTTCTTCCCTCCCCTAATACATACTCGTGGTAGCAGAGTTGGTAGAATTACCATCCAGCGTGGAAAAGAACCGCCACCGCGTTGAAAAGACCTGAATTCAAATCTTGTCGATGACGTCAGGAATTTTTATGGACTTTTTCACAACGTGGATGAGTTAGTCGGTCTTAGGAGAGGGTAACGCGGATTTTTCTCCAACGGAAACTCCGGTTTTTCGTCCAGCAAACAGGCAAATCAACAACAGAAGATGCAATTTGCAGACATAATATACAGATTGCACAGTATACGGTGCAATATGGCCTCTGATGTGCCTAAAACCCAAACAAACAAAGAAAACAAATCCTCTAATACAAATGTATTTATTCATTTAGTTACACTAATATATACGTTAGTCTTGAGCATACAGATAATGCTACTTTCATAGTAATTTACAAATACATTCTGTAACACCAAGAAACTCAACTAAATGACCCAGTTATTTCAATAGATGAAGGACTATAAGTCTGTTGCGGCTGAAAGAAGTCGTTTTATCGACACCAATGGTTTGTAGAGGGTTAAGGATAGCAAAAGATATGACCAAGAAGTTCGATAGCCTTCAAAGAAATTCAAAAATCTGTTTGAAAAAATACATCTCAGAACTGAATACAATTTCCAGGCTCTTGTTAGAATAAATAATTTGAAATCTTGATTTTTCAAATGATGTAATATATAGATGAAATTTATAAATCACATCATTATTCATATTATTTATATATTACACCTGGGCCATGTCAATACCTTTAAGCTCCCCGATGCAAACAAGAAAATGCTGCTTCTTCAAACTACACAAAAAGGCTTCACTAATACTGTATTCATTTTTTCTCCACACTACCACAAAGAAATGTCCCACTGATAATCATCCACTTTGCCTGCCTTGAAAAGTATCCGCCTGCATTCAGGTAGCTAACTATCAAGGGCGTCCAATATAGTGTCCTCTGTTTCTAACATAAAGTACATGCCATGGCAAAATAGAATTACATCAAAATATAGTACTGGGAGAAAATATATGAAATTATGTAGAATTTAAGCTATAAAGAAGGCTGCCAGCATGTAATTTAAGGTTGACATGACAGAGGACCAGAAAATAGTTATGAACATAAATGAACGAAAAGCTAAAACAAAAATGAACAAAGAAATTAAAACCAGAACCGTTGTTTAGAGTAGGCAAAAGCAATTGTTTCACTATTACATACATATAATAGTAGAGATAAGAGAAATAAGTAGAGAAAAGTTGTAGAGATAAGAAGTAAATACAAAAGGAGATTAATACATATATAAAGAAATAAGTCAATTTTATTATTATTATATATATATATTTTTAAAATTTTTTTATTTATTTATTTTTAAGCTGCTTTGCGCTTACTGATGTAATTTCTATGAATATGGAGGATCCATTTACACAGATAACTGAAACGGTTTGGAAATTTTAAAAGCTGTCAGTGTACGAGGCGGCACTGATGATTTTTTGCGCTACAACCGACGGTCTAAATCCGAACCACAAGTAGTCCCAAGCGACGACCCACCTCTGAACTTTATTGCGGGCACAATACCTGGCTGTAGGCAGACATTTTTCACAAACAACACTCAGCCGTTTGATCTGAAGACTATACGTGGCTCTCGCTCCATAGGATTTATTTCTTCAGCTCTGTAGTCCAAGAACGAGGGGTTAGGCACCACTACAAAAGACAGCTGACGTTCGTTGATTAGATGTGGGACTGGCAGCTCTTCTATGAAAACCTTCCGGAGTGTAGATGCACTTACAGGCATTTCTTTGGGATCTGGAGCTCCAAGATAACGTTTTTCAAGTACGTCGCTCGATTGACGAGTAATATTCATTAGGTTTCTTGGCCTAACTGACTGGTTTCAGCACATTCATGTCCCCCTTCGATCTTCCATCTCTTTACTACATCGTTTGAATTTGCAAGATTCAAGCTTGTGTCTGTCGCAAGTAGCGACAAATCGCTGATATGGCATATGACGAATGGTGATTAAGCGTATTTGAAACAGAGAAGACTAATCGTCATTTGATGTTTAAGGAGTAGAGAAATGTCGTAAGCGCCTTGCCACTACTACTTTGTTTGTGATATTGCTAGCACACTCTTTGTACACCTCATTCGCACAAAGTAGGAACATGCTTAAAGATTTGATTAACAACTGCTGAATAAAGAAAAACTTAACTGTTTCCTCCTCAGTTTCAGTTTATGCTTCTTTGTTCTATCATCATTTAAAACCATGAAAATTACCCTTTCATTAATTTTACTGTTCCCTTTCAAAACCTCATAAACCTAATCAGATCACCCCTAAGTTACCTAGTTATCCAACTTTGTAGTCCGTTGGGACGGATGTCTAAATACTTTTAGGAGTAGTATATATAATACGAGGGCTGTTCAATAAAGAATGGTCAAATTTTTTTCACAACGTAGGTTTATTAATCATCCATATTTTGACGGTCCTTTTCAAAGTAGCCCCTATTTGATGAAATGCAGTTACTGCCATTCTTCAAAATCATGGTGGAAGCCATTTTTTTGACATGCGTTTGAGAATCACCTCCGATGTCTTCACAACTTCTTCTGACTGGAAACGTTTTTCACGCAGCTCCTTCTTTAACTTTGGAAATAAAAAACAAAAAAAATAAAAATGCACGGTGCAAGGGCAGATGTAGAACAGATGAGGAACACATGTGACATTAATGCTGGCTAAGTACTCGATGACAGTATGAGCAATGTGTGGTCTCGCATTGTCGTGATGCATCCACCTGGGTGCAGTTGTGGTCGTTTGCGACGAATGTGCAGTATAGTTCTGTAGTAAGGTCCCGTAACAGTCGTATGACGCGGCACAACATGCTGGTAAACCATTCCTTGAATGTCAAAAAAAAAAAAAAAAAAGAGATGACCATAACCTATCCTGCAGAAGCCAGAAGCCACAACTTTTGCTTTTTTCGGTGTTGGCGATGACTTCCAAACAGAGCTTTGTTGCTTACTCTCTGGGTCGAAATGATGAAGCCATGCCTCATTCGTCGTTTTCACCTTGTGCAGAAACTGGCCACCTTCAGTAACCACCCGTTGCAGCTCCCGACAAACCTAAGTGCGAATTTACTGTTGCTCAGGTGTGAGTAGTCTTGGAACCCCAGCATACATGAACACGTGTCATATGCAAAAGGTCATGGAGAATACCGTGCGTACTTCCTACTGATATTCCCAACGTCTCTACCAGTTGCCTTACTGTTATATGACGATCTTCTCTCATGATTACAGAAACAGCGTTTACGGTTTCTGTGGTGACAGCAGTGGTTGGAGCTACATGATCGCCGATGTTTGTGATTGAATCACGTCCATCTTTAAACATTCTAAACCACGTGCGAGCTGTGCAATATGGAACTATAGATTCACCATAAGCCTCTTTTAACATTTCTTACGGTTCAGCTGATGTTTTCTTGATGGAAACAAAATTTGAGAGCAGCATACTGTCCTAGCTAGAAATAGCAAGTAGTACGATTGTTCATAAAAAATTATAATCATTCTTTATTGAACAGCCATCGTATATATCCCCAGCCTTTAGTTTAACAGCGTTAGGCAACGTTTAGTTTAACAAGCTGTTTTTACCATATTCGGAAGTCCTTGTTTATTCTCCGGCACGACCACTAAGTTAGAAGAGTTTACAAAATACCATGAATACAATCGTTAATCATATTTAACAGTCACAGGCTTGAACCACGGTCCGCTCAAACGGCAGGTACCACTGTACTCTCGCTCCTGACCACTCGGCTGCGTCTTTATACATTAAGTGGCCACTTTATTAGGTACACCTACCTAATACCGAACAGGATCTCCCTTCAACCCTTAGAAGTGCCTGGATTCATTCACCAGTGGAGTGTAGAAAGTGTGATACACGGATGCTAGTTCACGTTGACTCAATCGTTTCCCACGTGTTGCGAACTGGACGGTTGCAGATCTCTACTCTGAAGAGATCATTCCACATTATCTTATAGGTGCCCACTCATGTTCCTGTAACTAGTTCTGTCCAATTCTAGGCTGGTGAAATGTCGCTTATCCTCTTGAAAGAACACGTTCTCAGAAGGATACGCCAGTTGTGAAAGGATGCGCCTGGTCGGAAACCACTTCCAAGTAACCTCTATTTTGCTGACAGGAGTGAAACCTTGTTCCCATCGTCGGATGCAGTACCCTATCCGTGACAAAGTACTGCAGTTTAGGCGTTCTGAAACCTCTTTGGTACCACTGGTTTAAAAAACTGTGTTGCTATTTGACTGATGCGAGGAATTTTTTTTTCTTTTTTTTTTTTTTTACAACGTAGCTGAGTTAATGGGTCTAAGGCGAGGGTCGCCTAGTATTTTTCTCCCATAAATTCGGATTTTTCACCATAAAAACATCAAACCTACTAAAGAACACACGGAGTTACAATATTGTGATGTCTCATAGCCTTATTTGTTTTAACATACTACTACTGTTCCACCAATAACTGACATATGTTTGCATTTTACAACAATGGATTGAGGTGTAGAAACCTGTGTTGCAGGATTTTGTGTCTCTTTAGTAATATGCTTGGTAGAATCTTTAATAGTTTATGTTGAATAATTGATCATTGTGAGAAATACATAAGGTGCATTTAATACAACCTGCCTTGGACTCTTTTCATTTTGTTCGGGTTGCTGTCTGTAATGTCGTTACTCAAATTGGGATACTCGATTCAATGTTTTGGAAAATAGTTGAAGTGCAGACTGATGGATGGTGACTGTAATTTATCCTGTGGAGAAGTGTATATAAATGTCAGAACCGACATTTATTAGAGTAAGATCGTGTTTATGTAATATCGATTCGACTATAGTTAATTATATTTTAGTTTAATATTGATGTAAACACCTGGGGAGAGATTGCTCTCGTCTTTCCCACTCCTGAGAGTAGTCATTTCATTCGTGAACATAATACAGATGCGGCACCTTAATTGAGTGAATAATATATCAGTCTGGCGAGGGGGGGATACGTTCATTACAGTGTGATAATGTTTATATCGGGATTAAGCTAAAATGAAGTGAACATTTGGAAAGAGTCCCATAATAGATGACGCCCTTTGAAACCCCCCCCTGACAGAATAAGGGGAACTGGTAGCTGCACAATAAGATCTTTGTAGTAAAACAGTTTGGTGATAGACATGTGGAAACTAAAGTGTGGGTGCAATTCCGGTTGCAAGGTGAAAAGCAACAACTTTTAAATGAATCTGTAGAAGGGACTTCTAGAGTTTAGCAAGATAGAGACACTACCATGTGCAGCAGTTGCAGTACATTATCTTTTCGATAGAGGATGCAATATATAATCGAGCAGGACACTTGAGAGGTTCAATTTGTTTCTTATAAACAAATACCTGCAGGGTTATAACGGTTAATCAAATCATATACTTCGTCAGTGTTATATAATAGTTTATAGTTTCATCAAGTCCTATACTTCACAACCTCATCAACGGAGGTCTCTTCAGTTCGATTGCTGTTATGCATCGTTTGGCTTTGCAATTAGAGAATGAATGTGTTTATGCTGCTCAGTTTTTCAGTTTTTTTTATTTTTTTAAAGGGAAGATTGGACGTCTGGTGTTCATGTCTTTTTTTCGCAAATAAATCTAATACTGGTTCGCCTTAGTTGCTGTTATCATCGATGTCCATATGTGCCGTATAAGATTGTTTCTTTCTCCCAAAATCCTATCCTTTCAATTTCATCTATTCATCTATCCAAGGAGTAACTCCTTGGCTGGATGAAATGGTCCTGAATGTATCTGTAATTGAAGTAAAAGTATTAGTCATCTGTCACGGGTTGCTTAATGGTCTGAAGTTGTGTAGAAAGAAAATACTGAGTTCACTCAACAAGATAGTTGCTTATAGGACTTGATGTGAGTTACAACCGATTGATATTTTGTTGTGTGGCTGCTGCATAAGTGCATCGTGGTTTGTCCTGTCGAATTTGTTTTCGCGCCTCTTGGTATATAACCTTTATACTTAATCTTTTAATCCTGAATTTCCAAAATTCGTAATCAGCAATAAGCTGGTGATCACCTTCACAGTTTGGCCAACTATGTGATTGTGCGTTAAATTCTATATGTGCCATCTTTAGACCCTCTCAACTTGAAAAGTTAATTGGTTAGTTAAAAGGGGAAAAAACATATGGGGAAATGTGGGCTTCCTATCTGGGTCTTACTTACAGTCTGTTAGACAAAGCCTTCAGTAACGCTTTATATAGAACAGAGTCGCTTGGCCGCGAGAACGTTTAGTACCCGGGACAAGAACAATAGTACTGTCAAACGAGATTCCAAAATTTATAAAAGTTTGGAATCACAGTGTATAACAACAGTTTTCGTTAATGTTTTGGAAATTAGCTATGACAATGTAAGTTTAACTATTAAAAAAACAACATACTATGAAGTATTTTAAGATTTTTTATTAAGAACTGAAAAATTTATTTCAGAAAAAATTATTAATATTAACAACTATGCTGATTTTCATCAAATTATCCTCCAAGAGATTTTATCATTGTCTTACACAGACGTGGCATTTTGGCGATAAATTTTATAATAGTTTCTTGACCAACATTAAATAAGAAAAAAATATTCCAAGCGATCTGCAAGGTTTCCCATGAATTTTGTGAAATGGGCCACGAGAACACCTACTACCCAGGACAAGAAGAGTAGTCAGTAGGGCAGTCATCACGGATTTTACTGTCTAGATGATTCCATAACAGCTCTATTGGGTTTAAGTCAGGCGATTGGAGTGGCCATACCATAATTTGCAATACCCTCCTCCTGTAGTTTAGTTTCTAGAAAATACCTGCACACCTTAGAGCTGCTTCGGGACATTGTCTTGTTGTAATATAAAATTTCTTCCAAAAAGTAGAAGCCCAGAGGATACTGCATTATGTTCAAGAATAATTTTATAGCCTTCTTTTTTTTTTTTTTTTTTTTTTTTTTAATTCCTTCAATTCTAACGATGTCATTCACTCCAGAAAAATAGAAGCAACTCCAGATCATGATGGAACCATCACCGTTCTTGACTGTAGTCACTAAACAATGTGGTACCATTTTCCTTCAGTTGATCTCACACACATAAACTCTACGCTTGGAAAATTTCAAATTAGCATTAGCATTAGTAGAGGCATATGATGCAAGAAAGCAAGCTTATGCAGCATCAGCCAAAAAAAAATAAAAAATAAAAAAAACTTCCATTTCACCCCTCCATTCGTTCGAAATACCTGTCCAGCTGAGGCTTAAATTTATTTAGGCTATCAACTTCCACAACAAGGGATGGAAGTCTGTTCCACCAACTAACAACCCGCTGGCTAAAGGCAAATTTCCGCACATTTATCCTACATCTGCCTTTCCTCAATTTGAATTTATGCCCTCTCAGGCGATTATTCTGAGCAAGAGGAAGAATCCCATCAGCATTGAGCATGCTCAAACCATTCAAGGCTTTATACACCTCAATCAGATCACCTCACAGGTGCCTAGTCTCCAGACCTGTAATTTGCAAAACTTAAGCCTTTCTTCTTAAGGGCTACCCTTCGTTCCATTCACTAATCTTGTTGCCCTTCTCTGTACTCGTTCCAGCAGCTCTACATCCTTCTTGAAATGAGGCCTCCAGACCTGTATAAAGTACTCAAGGTGTGGCCTGACCATTGCCTTATACAAGGGGGATAATCACCTCCTTATCCCTGCTAGAAAAATTCCTGTATATAAAAATAAAATAAATTTTCTGTTTATACTCCGAGACGACCAAACGGTCAGAGGAGTTCACAAGATATACAGATTACAAGAAACAGTACCGTATTCAGCAGTCACGGCTTGAACCCCGGTCACTCAAGGCACGTGTACTTATGCACCCGCGCGCCTGACCACTATAAGCTACTCTTGCAGACCTTCTGCACTGTTCAGAAAACTTCATATCTGCCTGCACAATTACTCCCAGATTCTTTTCGTTCTCTACCACTGTCAGTGTAGTAGCACAGAGTTGATATGAATCCCAATACGTATCAACTCTGTGCTACTACACTGACAGTGGTAGAGAACGAAAACACATTCCTCCACAGTACGTTTTTCCACTCTTCAATTGTCCAATATTCATGACTCTTAGTCCAAGCCAACCGTTACTTGCGATTTTCCGATTTTAATAAAGGTTTTCTGACCGCTACACGACTAAAGTCCTGCTTGCTTAAGACGAATATTACAGTGGATGAAGATACGGAAGTTTCTCTGATCCTATTGAACTCAGCTCTGATTTCAGATGCAGTCATAAACTGCGTTTAGAAATCAGTGTAACGGTCTTATCTTGGGTTTCCCTTGTTATGTGCGGTCGTTGTTTGTCCTTTAAACTGCCAGTCTCCTTGAATCGTCGAATAGTAGTTTGTACTCCTTTAAACGAAACGCCTAATTTTTTGCCAATAGTTCTCGTGGAATAACTTTCTTTATACAGAATTATAATAGCACTTTTTTCCAACACTTAGTTTCTTCTTTCTTACCATGTTTATCATAAAATACCGAAATTAAACCAAATACTCTGAATGACGGGTGTTCGGTTTTATAAGTTACAGATTACTCCTCAATTTATATTATTGCAAAACACTCTACAATCTTCTAAAATATTAAAACAGTACTCCACTTTCTAGAATATTCTAGAATCTACAATCATCTGTAATACAGAAACAGTACTCCGCATTCTAGAATGTTGTAGAATCATCTACAATCTTCTATAATACTGAAACATTTTGTAGAACTGCACTTCTTCTAGAACCAACTACAATCTTCTATAATATTGAACACTATTCCAATTTCTACAATGTTCTACCACATTCAGAAGTCTTCTACACCTTTTTGGAATATTCTAAAAATTTCTTAAATATTATTATTATTTTTTTTTATTTTTATACATAATAGAAAAATATTTTTTAAAAATTAGTAAACAACTTGGTCCTATTTTAACAAAAAAAAAAAAAACTGAAAATTAATAAAGAAACGTGATTGCAAAAAACTTAAAGGCTGGAGCGTATGGCCTAAATTCATGAAAAAATTGTTTAGCTCATCAAGTATCTATTTAGGATGTCGGTAACATTATAAATTTATCCTGTAGTGGGCCAATATGGTCCCAAATTGAAGAACTCTTCGCTACTATTTTTAGCTTTCTGCGAAAGTCACTTTCATGGTCTTTAGGCCATTTACCTCCCCAAGTAAGTTTGCAGACTAATTTATACTCGTCATAGTGGTTAGTGTCTCCTGATTTATAATCACCACACGCAACTTTCCTTTCTTTGACTAAATTCATTAGTTATTTAATCTTTCATTTTGGTTTAAGCCCCTTCGATGCCAACTCTAAATTTAAAATACAGTTTATCATAAAAATCTGTTAAAATAAAGTCCAATAAACAAATCAGGAAAAACAGTAAAGGGAAGTTTTATAACTTCGTTGTCCCTGTTTTACTTGCAGCCGATACAACAGTGCAACACATAACGGTAGACCTTGCGTTCTTTGTGGCAAAGAGCTAGCTCGATATTTCAATGTGCGGAACTGTGTCCATGGTCCCTGGGGTCTACGTCACAAAACAAAAAGGGAAATAGTTGGTTCTGTACCAGCCTGGACACGATATCTGTAGAGGAGGAATTCAACCTATTGAGTTCCTCCTCTGCAAATATTGTTTCAACAGAAAGAAATTTCTCGTAGTTTTGTACTCCTTTTATCTCCATTTTCTCGTACACGATGCAAAATAATCATCCAGTCAAATCGTCAGATAATTAAATTCGCAACTACAAACAGAAGTTTGAATGGAGTACTGTACAACGATGTCATTCGCCATCCATCACAGAACATCCTTCAGTTTTATAGACGTGTATTTTCTCTTTTCTAATTTCGTGTGTAGTGCGGACAACGGCAAGGGGTTTGTAAGACGCAGTTCTATTCTCAGACAAGGTAACTTTCCACGTTTCAGGGATGAATTCCCTCTCCAACCCCTCCCCCCAACGCCCTTTTGAGTTCTATAAACCGGACAGAGTACTGTTGCGGAGGGATCCCATCTGCAGTAAATGTGACATCACACATTACAAACGACGCTAAGAAAACAGAAGATGCAATAAAACGGACAGAGCAAATCTCGGCTTCACTAACCTAGAATTTTATTTTATTTTTTTATTAAAAAATATTATCGTGAGCAGCCTGTACTTTTAATGGGAAACAGCTAATCACGAGGAGAGTTTTAAACAGCTTGCACTGATTAATTATCTAAAGGTTTCTGAATCGAAGCCGTGGTCAGCAGATCGCAGAAGGACGAGTGGGGGTTCCCCCCCCCTTCTCGTGAGTTATTCTGTTTTTCAGTCCCCATAACATACAAATCGTCCGTGAACACACAAATAAATACGGATATGAGCTTTTCAGCTTCAGTGCCAATAAAGTAATAATTCGCATTTAATTCGTTTATATTAATCGTTCATTCATAACACATTAAACGATCTGCACGTCCCGTCTATCACTTTCGAAGGGACCAGCCCGCAGAGAGCACCACAGACGGGAAAGCGTTATAAGCGTGATTCCCACTTCACAGGATCGACTATGGGACCAGAAGAAAGGAGCACTAAAAGCCGATAGTGAACATAAATGCGAGTGTTATAATTGGAGTTTCTACACTGCTATTACGTACAACCTCACAGTTATGTACAAACCTGAAAAAACTAGTTCTGCTATGAATGCATCAATCTCGTACGATGGCGGTTTCATAACGTATTTCCCTGGTATTGTATTACGCATGTTTTACTTAATGTTCAGAAGTAATATTCTGAATTTTACGTACTATTAATCTATGAAGAAAAGTCCGATAGTTGATCCATAACATAAACCACTCTTAAACCATTAACATAAACCACTAAACAATCACAATGGTTGCATATTCTACGGGGAAACTAAAGCTATTTTATATGTCATCATTCAATATATTGTCATTAAGTTAAGTTTCTCTATGGTTGGTACCAGAAGAATACCAGAAGTTGGTATACTTATTTTGTTGGATGAAAAACCCGGGTAAGCGAGGGAAAGAAAAGATGTACCATCGCTAACTCGGCCACGATGTCAGAAAATTCCTTGAAGGTTCCTCCCATCGAGAGGGAATTCGAACTACGATATGAAAGAACAGAGATTGTACCCACTGTAGTAAGGAGAATAACAACAAGCGGTTCAAGTCAAGGGAAAAAATCATTAGCTAATTTTTTGTATTTTTATTTTTTTTTCCATTGGCGCATTGAGCTGTTGTTTCAATAAAGGAAAATTAATAAATTTAATTATTTTATTTTTATAGTACCCTAAGCTTCCTCTTTTGCTGTATACATTTTTCTGAAATAAAATTGCATCCAAGACAAAATCTTAAGTAAAAACGGAAGGGTTGGTTTATAAACACACTCCCGTTTTAAACTTTATCCCGGGATCAGCAGAATTAACAACACTTCGTAAGGGATTCGCAGTTCCAAAAAGGTTGAGAAACACTGCAGTACAGTACGTCACTTTAAACATCTGCGCACTGTTTCGATAAGATTCTAAAGACGAATGAGTGTTGAAGCAATCAAAAGGATTTGATCTGAGATTTGTTAAACATGTTAGCAAAGGTTAATTAAGATATTTAATTAAATTTTCTGCTGCTTCCTCATCTTATTAACAGTTTAATTCTCAATATTTTGAAAAACATTACGAAACTGAAAATCTCAAGCTGTGTAAAAAGAAAATTTGCAATTACTAATTATTATAGTATCTGATTTGTAGTTATTACAATTGTTAATTTGAATAAACGAATCCCGCTTATTCATACATTTTCAATTATTGAATTAAACTGATACACCCTCTATAAACAACGTATTTTGAATTTTGTTGTCATCTCAAATAATAAACATCATTCAACTTTTTTATTGGCATCTCAAATAATAAACATCATTCAACGTTTTTATTGGCATGATCCTTTTGGGGCACTGCATACGGAGACATATCAATCCACCTCAATTATAGATTCAGAACTTCGTGCAGTTGGTAGAATCGCCGTCTTTCCCATGTTGAGTGGAAAAGACATGAGTTAGAGTCCCGTTGATGACGTGAAGAATTTTTATGGGCCTTTTTCTCAACGTGGCTGAGTTAATCGGTGTCAGGCGAAGGTAGCATGGTTTTCTCTCTCGGAAACTCGGGTTTTTCGTCCAGCAAACAGAAAATCTATCTCAGAACACATGCAATTTAAACAGTATACATGGAGCAACATGGCCTTAGTTAATGATGCTCCTAAAACCCCACTCAACAACTCAATTATAGATTCACTTTTATCAAGCACCATTTCCCTTGTGTATGAAAAGGCCAAGAAGAATGCAAAAGCGGATTTTATAAAGGGACGTCGTTGGAAAACGAGTACCTCACATGTACAAATCCCGCTTCGTATAAACTGACACCACAAGAAATTGAAAGCGATTGTTTTATTTCATTTCTGTATGAAGACTTCACGTACTTTTCTGAATACTTTCATTTTTAAAATAATATAGAACACAAAACAATATTTTCTTTCCTTCACTCTCCACTTCGTGCTTCGTAATCCCTCTTTCTCTGTCCAACATTCTGCTCCTGAGTTTCTACAGTTCGTTCAAGTTCATCACGTTTTTGTTTTTCTTTCTTTTTTTCTGTTTCTGAGAAAGACGCGAAGCGAGTTTCCTACTATGACGACAAAGATGTGTTCGGGGGGTATTTGAGCAATTTTTTACCCGTCCAACTGTTTTGTCTGTCATCGCTGTAGCACGCCTGGACAATGGTAGAGGGAGGGAAGTTAGCAATCGTAGCGGTAGCTCGCCCTCCGATACACGTCCTGATATGACATCCCCTTGCTTGCAGTATGCGTCGACCTGACTTTCTGGTGGCTTGCAAAGAATGCCGGGACATCCCGGGAGGGAATGATTGCGACAGCTGCTGTAGTGGCGGAATAAAAGATGATGCCATGTTTGAGGAACTGCGGCCTTCTTGAGACGACATTAACCACCCACCCGGAACTTTTCTCAGGCTCACTTGTTCCTTCACGTCCTGATGAAACGCAAAAATCGTAAGACAAGGGTGGGAGATTTTTCCCCTTGAAATTCGGCAATGAATTCACAATGATTAATGCATCACAAATATTAGGATTCTCCTTACTCCGATATAAATTTTCGATGCAGAAGGAGAAACACTACAGAAGGCTCACATTTATGAGTAAGTGAAATAAAAATGTGAACCGCAAATGGTATAGATGTAGAAAGGAGAGAGAGGGAGATGACTGTTTAAGTTGTTAATACTGTTCGCGAGCTAGAGCTGGACAAAATTACCCTTCAGCAAGACTTTTATTAACAGTAATTAGTACTATTAATTATTTAGTTTCACACAAATCCCAGATACATTCTGAGAGACTAGAAAGGTAAACTTATGACTAGTTAATTTTGTTTCAAAAAGTACCTAAATTTGGCAGTGTTATTAGAAGTTATTAGAAGTAAAATATGACATTCATCTTTTTTGCGGGTTATATTTACACATAATCTTGAGCGAGTGTGTGTTAATCGCTAAGGCAACTAACGCTATGAGCCGTCAGTATATGGTGTCTGTAAATCGCGTGTATTCTGTGATCTATTTTCCTGTTTTCTGGATGAAAAACTACAGTTTCCGGGCGGAAAAACTGTGCCATGTCGCCTGAGACCGAGTCAGCCACGTTGTGTTAAAAAAAAGCAAAAGCAAAACTACAAATCGTATTGTACTCATTTGTCAAATTAATAGCTTGATTCTGGATTGGAAATATCAAAATATATTTTTTATTATTTGTAATATTGATCTTTACTGGCCATTTTGTAAATGGCCAGCAAAGGATTTTATTGAGAACACCTAAATTAGCATAGGACTTCTTCTTTTTTTATATTAGCTCATACGAGAACCAACTCGTCTGCCCCTGTATAATTTGTCCATAAACTGCGTGTTCTGTTGTCGATTTGCCTGTTTTGCTGGGAAGGAAAACCTCGCTGTCCACGCCTGAGACCGACTAACTCAGCCACGAAGTGAAAAATAAAGCTCATAAAAGTTCTTTGTGTCACTGACGGGATTCGAACCCGAGCGTTTTCCACCCGGTGTGAGAAGGACGATGATTATAACCACTATGCTACCTGCACAGACAATCATGAGAAGACTTGCCCGGGCAGAGATAACCGCCAGGGCCATCAAACTTTAACTTCTGAAATTGGATTATTCTGTTTTGTAACCCATTTTTCACCAGCGTAAGTTCTTAGTGACGTCACACGCAACATCACTTGCGTGTCCCGCTTTCATGATTCGAAAATGTGTACTACCTCTGAAAGTGTGTGTGTGTGTGTGTGTGTGTGTGTGTGTGTGTGTGTGTGTGTGTGTGTGTGTGTGTGTGTGTGTGTGTGTGCGCGCGCGCGGACGCTCTTCTAGGAATTGTGCCAGTTTTTCTGGGGAAGAATCGTTATCATTAGCGAATGAAAGATTTGTGTGATTGCTGAAGTCACGTAAGCAGACATAAGTGATGTGGAATCCAACAAGGCGGGATTCTTCTTCTAGCACCTGTGTACAGCTGAAATTATCCCCACCAAGTATTCAAAGACAAATGATCTCCAACTTCGTGCCCAAAAAGGGCTCGTTATCCCTTTGACTCCACACTCTCCCTCATGCGAACCACTTTTTTCTTGGGGAGAGAGGGGGTTGAAGCACGGATAATGAGAAGACGGAGTTTACGTGACGGAGATGAACGACAACACTCGGAATAGCTAGTCGGCAGGAAATGATGCGAATGCAGGCGCAGATGTTAAACGACGTCAGCTCGAGTCTTGTCAACAGACGGAAAGTTGTCGTGGCTTTCTTACTAGTGTCTATACGGAGTTAGTTTTGCACGTTGTTGGAACGAGCCTCCGCTACTCTAAAAATATGTGGTCATCGATTCCAGCCGGCAAGTCCCTCAGTCTGAACGACAAAAAGGCAAATGTGGCGCGAGTACAACAGACTAGCTGGTCACTGGCACTCATTTCCCTCCTGGCCAGTAAAATAAACAACCCTCATCATGAATGGAAAATTGCAGCTATCGGACCAACCGCAGCCGGCATTAAGAAACTGTTGATGCTTTGGCATGGAAGACAAAAATTAAAGTTGCTATATGATAGGTCAAATTTCAGGTCTTGAGTGATTTTAGACCTTACAGTATTGACCAAATTTTATGACACTGCAGTCTGTTATAAGTTTCGAATAGTTCTCTTGTTCTCTTCAAGATACTGACAAAAGTTGTTTACGCAAATTAACTCAATTAAGAATAAAATTAATAATCAAAAGAATTTATATAAGATGGACCGGGAACAGTTTGTGCTTATATTTTGCAACCTATTCTTAATTCTAATTAAGTAGTTTATTCTACTACTAATTTTATTCTTAATTCTAAGTTAATCGAATTACTAATTAGTTGCACTCAATCTCCTTTCTTGAAAAATGGAGAAAGAGTACCGAAGAATTTTCAGAGTGTGCGCATAGGCAACTGAAGAGTAAAAACACATACTTAAACACTTAGGAACTCCTAAGATAGTGGTGCACAACCGTTTCACTTAATCGAGAGCATCTGGGATCCCTGCCAACGGAACATGCTCAGAAAACATTGAGATAAATATACACAAACAAGAATAAAACTTCTGGAGAGTTTTCAGGTGGCAAAATGTAATGAATATGGTATCCAAACGGAATGTCGTGTGGCTTTCGGGCATTCAGACGGATCCTGGATAGAAAAAAATTGAAGATTCAACTTTACTGAAAATTAACATCAAAGAAATCAACTGTTCTTAGTGTAAACGGCCACATCCAAACGGTCACCTGTGGAGAATTTCCCACACCAAAAATAGTAGGTGTGTCACAGAAAGTAGATCTGATATAGTAGGTGTGTCACCGGAAGAAGGTCTTACACAGTAGGTTCGTCACAGGAAGCTCACCTACGTGAGCATGGTTAATTGTTTAGAACTTCTGCAATAACCCTGCGGACAGTCACACAGATATGCTCTTTCGTAGCCTGTGTAATATCAACATGCCCTCTAACTCCTACTAAGCTGCTGTTTTGAAAGTTGATAACTGTGTGCCCAAACACCTCGTGTAACTTAATACTGTTTTTGAAAGAGTTATGAGACGTAACGTGATGCTGAAATTTTTGATGCGCAAAATGCATCTCCTCTTCCACAAACTCAAATAAATGTGATCAAAAGTGGACCCACATTCTGTTACGATACTATATCATATAATACAGCGCATATTAAAGTGCTATTACTCACATATATTTCCTGTCTGTAAATTACAAAAAGAGTGAACTTTTTGTGGCTTTTTTAACTCCATAATTGAGTTGGTGTCGAGCGACGTTACACGATCTTTGTTCTGTGAAACTCGGGATTTTTATCCCGCTAAACAAGTAAAATCGATCATAGAATACTCGCAGTTAGGGACCCATTTGTCTGACGCGTCTCGTCCTTAATATGTTTGCGCATATTTATAAAATAATAACATGAAATGTATAAAACAGATTTTATTTATTTCGAAGCTATTAATATGATCCGCTAAAACCATATAATCAGTAAAAAACAATTCTAAAATCAACGGAAGTTCAAATCTGGGGATGTCATCTGAAAACTGACATAACCGTGGTAGGAACAACATGTCTGATGACACATATGCAAGATGGGATATTTCCCTTGGATTGGTGCATGAATGGTTTTATCAAAGTAGTCCATTTTAGAAAATATGCAAGTTCCGGCCTTATAGAAATACGCTACTGGCTTCCTCCCACAGCAGTAAGTTTAAATACGAAGCACGAATGGTTGCAGTACTACGGCCGCGGATTGCGTAAATCAATCGTGGACAATTCAAACAATGGCCTGTTTGCACTGCCAACACAAAGAAAATAAGACACGGCAGGGGGGACAGAGTCCCATGAAGTCTTCTGGTGTCGGGTTCGCCCTTTCCAGGCCAATCCCATAATCAGGAGAACTTCCTCCTCTACCTTAACTTGTCACAGCCGTGCGGAGATCTTCCCCTGTTCATCACTTAGATCCAACCAGAAGTGTTCTTTATTCCACCGGGGGAGAATACAAAATCCGCGTTAACTGGGTTAGGTTGTTTTAGAGTCGTGGCAACAAAAGCTATGAGTCATCAATATATCGTGCCTGTAAACTGTGCGTATTCTGTTGTCGAGTTATCCATTTTGAACGATGAAAAATCTAAGTTTATGCACGAAAACCAAGTAAACCAGTTAGTTGGTTCCAGATATCAATAACCCGTGTTTAACGCAGAAATGCTTGAATGTTTGAAACAATACGCAGATGATCCACTGTGAAGCATTGCTGCTTAATCCCTCTTATTTCCCGGGTTTCGCTACTTATGATTTCTGGTTATTCCAAAAAATGAGCAGGTCAAACCTAGCAGAAAGTATGGTAGTCATTTAATGTTCGGGTAGGCAAAAAGTTTTCCTGTGACAGTTGATGGAACAAACTATGTCTTGCCTTCCTCTCTATAATTCAGTCTCGTAATAAAAGTACAGAACTTCATGTACGCAATCTTCCGGCAGTGGGGTGCTTATTCTGTAAATTACTTTCGGTCGAAACCCATATAAATATGCTTCACTCCCGGGGGTGATATCTGGCAACCTACTGGAACTTCCCGATCCCCCACAGAAATGTGAAAAGGAAAGCACAATTGGAAATATTTAGCAACTTTTCTATCTAGAAGTGAGGCGTGGAAGCACTTGTAGCACCAACTTCTTACAGGCCCTCCCCTTCGAGCTCCAGGAAGACGTGCTGTTGGAAAGTTCACGGCAGGTCAGTAACGCTCTCCAGTAAGCCCGCTTCCTCAGAAAAATCGTCATCTTTATTTCCATAACTAGTGCAGCTGTCATCATCACTCACGCTGCTCGCATTTCGGTATTCCGTTGCGAAGTGTGAGGAAACAAGGATGCAGAAAAATTGAATTACGATGAGCAAAACTGCTCCACAGGAACTCTCCAGTTGACGGTGTAACAGTAGCCTTGTGAAACTAAGAGTATAACTGCTACAATAGGAGTTATTCTAATAAATCCAATGAAAAGAGAAGGCAGAGGAAAGGCCATGAAACAGGAACACTTCAAGTAAGGCGGTTGGCGTTTTACTAAGAGGGAGCGCACTGATTTTATGACGTTAATTATCTATCCGGTTCAGTAAACGGTACAAAGTAACGTAAAGAGTACTATTTCCTAAAATTACCTTTCACATTACATTTTAAAAGGAGATGCCCCGTCTTCATCCTCCCTGATGATAGCCATGGTTCCTCTGTTTTGAAACAGTCAGTTTCTTCTCATGACGTTTAATCATCAACGAAAGTGACAAGTTTATTCTTCATCTTCACGACACGACTTCTCTCCACAAACTAGTTAGGTGTGTGTTAAGTGTCAAAGCAACTAAGGCTATGAGGCGTCAGTATATTGTGTCTATAATTGCGTGTATTCTTTGGTCGGTTTTCTGTAAGAAAAACCTGAGTTTCTAGGATATAAGAACTATGCCCTTGCTTCAGACCGACTAACTCAGTCACATTGTGGAGAAAATCCATAAAGGTTATTACTAAAATACATAAATATTACTCGCATTAGCATTAGCATTAGTAGAGGCATTTGATGCAAGAAAGCAAGCTTATGCAGCATCAGCCAAAAAAAATAAATAAATAAATAAATAAAAAATAACCACTTCCACTTCACCCCTCTGTTCTTTCGAAATACCTGTCCAGCTGAGCCTTAAACTTATTTAGGCTATCAGCTTCCACGACAAGGGATGGAAGTCTGTTCTACCAACCAAACCACCCGCTGGCTAAAGGCAAATTTCCTCACGTCTATCCTACATCTGTCCTTCCTCAATTTGAATTTATGCCCTCTCAGGTGATTATTCTGAGCAAGAGGAAGAATCCCATCAGCATTGAGCATGCTCAAACCATTCAAGGCTTTATACACCTCTATCAGATCACCTCGCTGGTGCCTAGTCTCCAGACACTATAATTTGCAAAACTTAAGCCTTTCTTCGTAAGAGCACCCCTTTGTTCCATTCACTAATCTTGTTGCCCTTCCCTGTACTCATTCCAGCATCTCTACATCCTTCTTGAAATGAGGCCTCCAGACCTGTATACAGAGTTACAAGCATCAGTTTTCAGAGCGTTATCCAAAATTTAGTTTAGTCAAAAGTTGAATAGTCATAATAACTATTTAACTTTTACTGCTGCATGTAGCAAGCATGGTAGGTTGTCATTATTTTCGGAAATAGGTGAAACCACACTAATCTTCACATAAGGCAAAAAACTTGAATCACTAAGAATTGCACCAAAATATGACTGTTTACTGTTTTCTTTTCAAAAGTTGTGTATTTTGATTATTTTACCAAGATGCACATATTTGATTCTTTTTACAAGTGTGTGTGTGTGTGTGTGTGTGTGTGTGTGTGTGTGTGTGTGTGTGTGTGTGTGTGTGTGTGTGTGTGTGTGTGTGTGTGTGTGTGTGTGTGTGTGTGTGTGTGTGTGTGTGTGTGTGTGTGTGTGTGTGTGTGTGTGTGTGTGTGTGTGTGTGTGTGTTAATAGCTCCATTAAGATGGCATACTTGCATAGAACAATACAAAATGTGCAGCCTGATACTGTAACAGGGAAACTAGAATCAACTGATGTCTCTGGGTACACAAATGCCTTAGGTAACCTTTTTAGCATTTCTCATTATCCAGCCTTTTGAAGAAAGCTCAGGGATGTAAGTAATATCATAACAATGTTGTTCTGGAGATCAAAATAGGAAGGGGGGTCTGCTAATGAAATCTAAGAGGCTGTAATGGTATCTGGGCAGCCCACTGAGATGCAGTTAGAAATTGTTGTCCTTGGTTTTCTTATCTTGAATAGCCATAGCAATGTGCTATGGCTGTTCAAGATAAGAAGATTCAAGCTACCAACAAACAGGTTTGTCATTTTGAAGCTCGATTTATGCCATTACGATGTACAGTGATTTTAATTCCCATGCCAAAATGTTGCATATCACAATTGGCTTGCATCAAAATCTCCAGGTTCACTTTCTGTCTACACCTAAGCTCACAACAATTGTAATCCAGTTATTAATCATTACAAACTGCCATTTGAAGTGGCTAAAATTAGAAAACTTGCTTCTTGCTCAAATGATAATCAAGCATTCTAGTCTCTTGCCAAAGCTATTGCTACAGCATTTTTCCATTTCTATTCCCACTTCTGTCAAAATTGGATGGTTCTCTTACCACCTCAGCCAAAGATAAAGCTGACCTGCTAGTATACTACTTTTCTTCTAACTTGTGTATTGATGATCTTGGTAAATCTCCTCCTCCTACTATTTCCAGTGCATACTATTCAATGCCTCTTGTGGTCTTTCATCAAAAGGAAATGAGAAGAATTTTGAACAGTCTTGATGCCAAGAAAGAGCAGGTCCTGGTGGTATTTCTCCACTTTTCTCAAAACCTCTGTTCCTGAGCTTACTCCTATTTTGTGTCACCTTTTCACACTTTCTTATTCCATTGGTGTTTCCCTTCTGCTTGGAAATTTTCTCACATCCAGCCAGTTCCTAAAAAGGGTGACAAATCTCTCCCATCCAATTATTGTCCCAAGCACTTACTTCTACTCTTTCTAAACTAATGGAAAAATCCATCAACTGCCAAAACCTTTCATCTGATCAATTAACGCCAGTACAGATTCTGTCACTGTCGATCCACTGGCTGTTGGCTATACTAGCTTATATTACCTATCTGTGGACAAATTCAAATGGAAATGTTTGGTAAAACTCAAGCAATTGCTCTTGACATTTTATGGTTTCTTCTTATGGTTTTCCAAATGTTTTTTTTTTTTTTTTTTTTACTTGGGTATCCAGTTTTCTCTCTGGCAGCTTGCTGTGGGTGGTGGTAGATAGCTCTCTATATTCTAACTTCTCTATTAATGCTGGCATTCCCCAAGTTTCAGGTCGTTCTCCCTCTCTTTTCCCCTTGTATATTAATGATCTTTCTTATCTGACTGGAAATACTATCCATAGTTTTGCTTTTCTGATGATAGCACATTGCATTCCACCTTACAGTTTGAAAATCCCTGCCCAAACAGCTTCAACTTCTCCAATATCCACTACCAATTCTTTAAACACTGAACTGCAGGTAATTCTCCAGTGGGGGTAAAGATAACTTGGTTAACTTTAATCCTTCTAAAACTCAATCCCGTCTTACATCTCTTACTTCTCACAAAATGAATTCTTCTGCTTCTATGCTTATCTTTGACAACACTCAGATTCCTAGACAAGGTCACATATCTTTATTAGGGATTACCCTAACTTCTAAACTCTCTTGGCATAAGCACATTACAAATTTTTCTTCCTCTTCATCTAAAAAAACGGATTTTGCTGTCAATGTTACTTTTCTTCTAAACAGCTAATCACTCCGTAGAAATCTGAGATCCACTCTACCATATATTGTTTTCACATTTTGGGCCATGTTACCAAACTTCTCTCAGGCTTCTAGACTCCATTCAAAAGAGGTCAATAAGGTTAATTAATGACCCATCTCTTACAAAGTCTCTCCACTCTCTGTCTCATAGACATTCTGTTTCTGCTGCATGCTTTTCTATAGATACTTCCATGGGTACTGTTCTTCTGAACTGGCTTCTATAATTCCTCCTCTCTCTCTCTCTCTTCCAAACCAGTCCTAACACATGCCACAACCAGTCAGCATCCTTTTACTGTCCAACTTTAAATTCACAAAACCATCTTTTCTTCTTCCTCATTTATTCCTTGACTTCTGTTTTCTGGAACAACCTCCCTTCAGATACTTCCTGAAAATTACAATGTGCACAAATTAAAGTATGATGTTAACAAGTAACTTCTTTCATCTCCTTAACCTTTAACCCACACATGGTATTAATACTATAAGTTCTAATATCTTTTGTACTTTGGGTTTTCATTAAAAAAAAAAAAAAAAAAATCATAGAGTAACGTACCACTTAACTAACATCAAACTGAAGATAGTTGATAATGAAAAACACTTGGGAGTTGCTGTATAAGTTGATATGAAGCTGTTTGAAAAATGTAGGTATACTGCCAGGACAACTCAGGGTTCTGTTGGTGATATGTAGGAACTTTGCCAATAGAGTTGTAGTGGTGATTATTCCATATGTAAAGTGAGGGTAGGCCACATCTCAAATACTGGATATAGGCTTGGAGAGCCCTCTTTAGGAGAGACATGATATTCTATAAGTCACAGTGAATAAAGTAGTTAAAGCCTTTAAAATATTAAGTAAATTAATTCTGAGGGCACCTTTGCACTTGGTCATGTAATATGCATAAGGGGACATAAATTGATTGACTGTAATAGTAGTAGGTTGACTGTAATTGATTGACTGTAATAATAGTAATCCTGTTATTGGCTCGCGTCAATAACAGTATTCGAACTTGGACCTTTTCAACCTGGTATGGCTGGAAGGTGATCATAACCAATGGGGTACCTGCGGGGCGATTCACGAATTAAAGCTGTATTCCCATCTACTAGTTCGAATTATTTTTAATTATTCCCAAACTTTTCCCTCCACAATTGTCTTACGACTACTATTTCTACAACTAAAATTAAAAAAAAAAAAATTAAATTAAATAAAAATAATTTGTATCATACTGATTATCGTGACTGTGGAGCCTACGCCAGGGATAAGAAACACAGATTAGGAACTAGAAGCATCGGTGGGCTTTCCCAATTTGAGAAGAAGCTCATTATGGGTGTACTGTAAAAGTTTATTTATCAGGTTGGTCTGTAACCTACGCAGTGGAACATTGATTATGCAAATATGGATCATCCAAAGAACCGATTATCGGAACTATTTAAGGAACTGGCAGGTCGAGCCATTCACACGCTCTCTGCCAGTTTATTTTATGTCAGATTTAGAGCTAATGAGAAGGAGGAACTGCTTTTCTTCAGCAATATCAAGTGACAGAATTCAAGAAATGTTTTTATTTTAAGAAAAGAGAAATAACTGTTTTGAAACTATCATCAGGTCCTTGACCACTAACCAATGTCTAGTGGGTTATCCTTCCATGTTTCAGACCAACGACAGAAAATAAAAAATTATAAATGCATCGTTGAGTCGACCGTGTTGCCAGAAAGATTTTCTGTATCTCAGTGGTTCATAAGCACGTGATTTCATTACGCCATACTGTAGACTGGCTACTAATGGCCTATTTCGCCTCATTAGCAGAGATCAGCAGCTCTTGTATCTTACCATATGATGAGGGCTTTGTTGTACAGTTCTATGAAGCGCACAACACCTCCTGCAAGATGGCGTTGTGAATGTCCAATGAGCGCAGCGTATTCTAAAAGCTCAGATTGTGGTTTGTTTCTTGGGAGGCTATTGCGTAAGAAGATTTCGCTACTTCTGCTTTCCAATTTTACGACAGTCGTTAGTTCATCATATCTTCTGCAGGTGTCGCTACATCACCAGAATAAGCTAAATCAATGTATGCTTTCCTTCCAAGAATATCCTCACCGATTTGTAAAAGTGTTTGGGTCAGCAGCAGGTCTTCTTAGAATGTGATCCAATGCGACACTTGAGTAGGTGACACAAGAAGAGCCTTGACTCCGGCGTAAATCCTGCGACTCTTCTTTCCTTCTGGCAGTTTATTGATCTTTCAAGCGGAAAGATAATCTAAATGAAGTTTTCGGTAACCTTAGCATCGGCGTTTAGTTGAGAATGATTCTTACTAAATTAATAACAACAACAATGCTTCGCGGTGAATTTCTTCTAGTCTGTCGTAAGTATAAAAGATGTTCTTTCTACAAGTGTTGGAAAAGGAGAGTGTAGTTACCTTTAAAGAGTAGTTATGCTAATTGACTTGTAAGCAGGAACGTCCAACTGTAATTTTAAACCACACTCGAGTTGCCCACAGTCTATTGTTTTGGGTTACTTTAAATAGTCCATCCAACTATTATTATCATCAAACAGTAAGTTTAGACACAAAATGATCCGCCCATAGTTCATGATAGGTGTGTATTGAAGTGCTCGCCACTGTCCTGTTATCAGATATTTTTATAAAATGTTCAGTGTTGTAAGAGGTGCTTGCTGACCTGCAGCATACTTTATGTCCAATTGCACACATATTGTAATTAACATTGCAAGACACGATGTTCTTTCCCCATTGTTTTAAGTAGTTATCATAAGATGAGAGATAATTTCCAAGGAAAGGTTGGTAAGGTATCCTGAAATATGTTCAGTATTCCAGACACGAGACATCTCCATTAGTCTGAGCGATGCAGATCGTTTATATCTGGCTTGCTGTTATAAAAGGAATCGCATGTAGTGTTCCAACTGTGTGCAAAAATTCGCAGTTATATCGAAGTAACTGCGAATTTTTGCAGCATAAAAGGTAATACTTTCCGACGAAGATGTAACGGGGTTTATGTGCTTCGATATAAAGGATTAGAGGGTCTGGTTCTACAGCTGAGAGATCTTGAAAGCTCCTAGGGCAATTCTGAGAGCAATGTGCTGTGATGGTATTTAGTCGCTGTAGAGTACTTTTCCTGGCAGAATCATATTCGAGACCTGAAGTCTAAACGAGAACTAATCATTGCTCTATAGAGTTGTAGTAAAGTGTGGCGGTCAACACTCCATGACATCGATGATACAGATCGGAGTATATTTAGTTTTGTGTTTTTAGTTTGTTTTTCAGTATCAAGCCAGAAAATCGAATAAAGTTAACAAGAGGAACTGGAATACTGAAGCTATCTTTCAATACTGCCCATGCTTTGCGACTGACAGAAGACGGTTAGGTCATCTGCATACATAGAGATTTGAATAGTGGTTTAGATATCAAGGGCCACCAGTTCTTGCACCATGCAAATTTTTCCCTTTCCGAAGATAAAAGAATTTCCGCTGTTGCCGCTTTCAGAAGTAAAAATTTTTAAATTACGGGGAACATTCTGTTTAAAATCCTCATCCCCACATTTTCTTACGAACCTGAGAAACTGAAGATGAGAAAAATTACTAATAATGTCTGAACACAGCCGAGGGCCTGATCGTTTATGCTGCCCTAAATTCAGGAGGGCAATTCTTCATTCATAAAACTACTTCAAAATAGTTCTCTGAAATCAAGATTAGATTTTTGCTAACATACGCTGATGTAAGCAGAAATCTAAAAAAAATCACGGACACCATCAACGTTGGATCGGAAGTAACCATATTAAATACCGCCTCTGTGAGCAATGGGACTGTGCAGCCGTAGTGCACTTCGTAATCCTCTCATATCTAAGTACGGACACATCCACTGGAAGTGGTGTCATTAACGGCGACAGTGGTCGTCGGAAAAGTGGAAACGTGTAATGCGGTCGGGCGAGTCTGTTTCACATTGTTTATCACCAACAGTTCAAACGGATAGGAAGTCACACAAAGCAATGGATTCAGAGTGTATCACGCTCTCTGTTCTGGAGCTTCTTCTGGTGCGGAAATATTTTCATGCCACGGTACCGGTCCTCTCATGTTCCTGGAGAGCTCTGTCAACTCAGATTTTTTGTAGATAGTTTCCATGTGGTTGGGAGTTGTGTGAATACAACCCACAACTCGAATGCAAGGCTGACCTATAACATTATAATCAAGAAGCTTTCGGGAAATTATTGCTGTCTCTTCTTCACTGCATTGTTCACTTTTCGTTCTGATACTACTTATGGACTATTACTATTAGTTTTTGTCGTATTGGAAATGGACCTTCAACACTGAATCGTGACCATTCTAATTTTCAAAGGAATTCTGTGATGTCTGCACACCTCGTGGATTAAAGTCAAAGAGTGATGTTAGAGGGGGACCAATTTGCTATCACTTGTGGTCTATAATATTTTGTTAGGGTAGAATATATTAAATGTTTTATGGTCTTATAGCGCTGATAACATTTATTCTTACTGGAATTGGATTTGCTTATATTTTTCACAAAATTGACACCATCGCGCTAATTTAAGTGATTTAATTGATTATCAAACTACCTGGTGTGCAAAATGTAAGGACCAACACTGTTTCTAAAGATTACAACCACAAAATCTTTACTTAAGGTACTCTTTACTGATGAGAGTAGATTCAGTCCCAGCAGTGATTCCGCACGTCAGCTAATCTGGCGAGAGGTTGGCACACGGTATCACCATGCAAACATCACTGAAAGGGATCGAGATGGCAGTCGAGGTGTTCTCGTCTGGGGAATCGTTATCTTGGTTCGACGTACACAACTCTAGATACTGGAAGGCGGTACTGTAACCGGTGACGCTACTGTACGGAGGTAATCCTTCCCCATGTGCGTCTGTTCCGAGGTGCCATTGGCCCTGCGTTCGTGTTTATGGATGATAACGCGACACCCCATCGCACTGCAGCTCTGATATGCCTTTGGAAAGTGCGATTTTGTTCGTATGGATTGGCCTGCTCGTTCCACCGATCTAAATCACATCGAACACATATGGGACGCTCTGGGTAGGCGCCTAGCGGCACGTCAACACCCATCAGAAAATGTTCACCAGCTGAAGATGGCACTGACAGAGGAATGGATGATGTTACCGCAAGAACTTATCAACAACATTTTCTAAGTATAGACAGGCGGTGCAAAGCATACATTGACATTAGAGGTGGCCATATCTCCTACTGAGGATCTTCCCTTTGTTCCATCTTTGGCATCTGAATCATGGCAGCCACTGCTATGTTGCCATTGTTGAATAAAGTCCCTCTGTACCGTTTTGTTTCCGTTGTTGTGTCGGTGTTGTTTCCTTCATCATTTCTGTACCTCACGAGGTTCCTTTGGTATGCTTTTCCCATATCCAAGCTTGTTGTTGTTTGTTTGTTGTTTGGTTTTTAGGAGCATTAGCAACTAAGGCCATATTGCTCCGGGATATGCGGTGGTCATTCCCTGACCTTTCTGCATCCTCCGTATTTGGTGGTGACGGGCTCGAACCCTGGTCTAATCAAGAAGCGTGTACTACGCACTGCTGCTTTTTCCCACCTGGCTACGGAGGCGCCCATATCCAGGCCGCTCCTATGAGAAGCTACAGGTGAAAACCTGACTGGTCCTTAAATTTTGCACACCAGTGTATAACGTAAAGCTTTGTTCTGACAATTTTTGTGTCGTCAAACGCAGCACGTAAACGCAGCACCTAAGACACTGCACCCAGTTAATATGGGTGGACAGTGCAATGTTGTGTCAGTTTCGTGTGACATAAGCACTGGGGAAAACAAAAACGAGGGTAGGAGTGTGTTATAGGCCTGATGAATGTGATGAGTACAACGAACAACTGTACAGAGAAATAGAGTGGGCCAGTAAATCAGATTGTCTTATAATGGGGGATTTTAACTTTCCAGATATTGATTGAAACTTGCGGATTGGTCATTCACACATAAGCAAGACTTTTGTAGATTTATTCGATGACTTTTCTACAGCAGCACATTACAGAAGCAACAGGAGAAAGCAATACTCTTGATCTAATTATCAGCAGTGATTCCTCATGCAATAAGAAACTGCAGGTAAAAGAACCACTAGGTGGCAGTGATCAGAGAGTATTGATTTAGGACTTATAAAGATTCAAAATCTAGTTTGGACTGATTAATAACTGCTTTGCAATTGTTGTGAGCTGTGGTTTAGGCAGAAAATGAAACTGAAGAATTCGAAACAAGCCAATTACGATATGCAACACTCTTCTCTTGAACAGCCTTAGCACATTTATTGAAAAACCAAGGTTTAGATAAAGGACGAGATTTTAAGGTAGAGTGTGGAATAAAGGATTCCATTCCTACAAGAATAATTTCACTCACACGACCTGAGCAAATGTTGACATCAGACATTTTGAAACAGTAATCCGCATTTTGCATTCTTGTAATGCCAAACAACACGAGGTTGGGAATAGCCATGAGATAAAGCTCCATTAGAGAAGAGACAATCACTAAGTTGTGATCTGAGGCGCCTAAAGGACCACTCACTTCGACCATGTACTTGGAAGGGTTTTTTTGTGACAAAAAGATCAAGCATGTTGTTGCTGTATGGTTAGGATTGTCCAGTATTCTAGTAAGTAAATCTGCTATGTACATATACTCGATTATTTTATTCATTCCCATTGTATTTTTACCTGCCCCTAGCCATGTGCTGTGATGGGCTTGCTGTATTTGCAATAAATGAATATTTATTTATTTATTTATTAAATGAACAGTCTGAGCGAGGTCATTTAGTAATTGCAAAAGCCTCAGCATCTCGACCTGCTGGGTCGGTATGGCTAGAAAATGTAAGCCAGGTGGAGTTGTGAACATTAAAATCACCAAGGAAAATTACCTCACTGTTAGGAAAGTTGGACTGGAGGAAGTCGAGTTGCAAAGAGAGGAAGTCCGAGAGTTCCAAGGGATTAGTGGAGTTGGGAGAGCGGTAGAGACAACAGATGAATTTGACACAATGAGGTAGAGAGATTTTAAGCCAGAGAAGATCAAAAAGATGAGATTCCAAATTACTAAGTCTCTGACAGGGAATATCGGAACGGACATATGCGAAAGGAATCATACAGCGAATAATTTGGGCATCTGAGATGAGCAGTAGTTGAATCAACCGATAACTGAGATTCTGTCAGAAAAGGTACATGGGGTTTGGCAGACTGTAAATGGAAATGGACGTCGTTGAGATTAGAACTGAGACCACGTATATTTGTTAAATGAACTAGGAAGTGTTTGGGTGGTTTAGATCTTTTTGCAGATAAGTTTGCTCTATTAGTTTGACTTTTCATGGTGTATTCAACGGTAAGAAAAAGTGGGGGCGGGGGAGGATATGCTGTATGAAGTAATGAAATTTTTGGGTATTGCGTACACATGATAAGAATATACCCAGATCCTTGACATAACGTGGCCTCGACAATGCCCCCCGCATACACACTACTCGAACCCCCTCCGGTCACTATCTGGCAGAGTAGAGGTAGCAAGATTATACGCTGGCTCGTCAGAAAGACTCCTAGAGAGTTACCAATAGTTCGGTCCAGTGTACTAACTAGCCGCCGGCCTGCGAACGCCGTTTTAGAGATGTACCCTCGAAAGTTTGGATCTCGCCATGATGTTCATCATAACCACAAAAGACATCAATTATACTGAAAGATGGAAGAGATGGGGAGGGTTGACCGGAACTTTTTATAATTAACATTTTATAAGGCAATGGCGAGGCCACATCTTGAGTACTGCATATAAGTCTGGAGTGCTCCCTTTCAACAGGATGTAGGTCTGCTGGAACGAGTACAGAGAAGGGCAACAAGATTGGCGAGGAGATCAAAGGGGGTACTCTTATGAAGAAAGACTGCAGTAAGTGCTGCAAATTGCAGCTTGTGGAGACTAGGTCCCTGCGAGGTGATCTGATTAAGGTGTTTAAGGCTTTGAATGGATTGAGCAAAGTCAATGCTGACGGAATTCTTCCTCTTGCTCGGACTATACTCACGAGGGGGGTACAATTTCAAATTGAGGAAGGACGGTTGCAGAATAGATGTGCGGAAGTTTGCCTTTAGCCAGCGGGTGATTTAAATTTTCTGTTTATACTCCGGCACGACAACCAAGTCAGTAGAGTTTACAATAAATCGTCAATACAAATATTTATCGTATTTAGTAGTCACGGGCTTAAACCGCGGTCCACCACTCAAAGAACGTGTGTTATGCCCTCTCGCTCCTGACCACTGGGCTACGTCAGGCCTAGTGATTGCTGGAACAAGCTTCTGTCTGTTGTTGCTGTGGTTGATAGCTTAAATAAATTCAAGACAGAATTAGACAAACTATTTGAGGGAATGAATAGGTGAAAAAGGATTTTTTTTTTTTTTTTTGTCGATGCTGTATATTCTTGTTTTCTTGTATCATTTGCCGCTACTAATGCTAATTATTTACTCAATAAATAAGATTTTTAAGAACGTTTTAAGATTCAGCACTGTATCCAGAGGTCTAATTACTTGTAATGACTGTAAACAAGTTCCAAGCTATTCATGTATGCGCACGCACACACAGCAAGCATTCAATCTCTTTTATTGGTTACTACCAGATGGAATTGACAGCTGGAACAAAGGACAGAGGAAAGAGCGTAAAATGTACTCGGGACTGAAGTCCTTGGTTTCCTTGGCCATCAGTAAACAATCCAACACATTAGTTTTGTTTCTGCCTTGTGAAAATTTTAGCGGAGGGGAAGGGTGCGGGGGGGAGCGTTGAATTCCATAATCCCTCTGCGTGCACAGATCTGCTTTAAGAATAAGATCGTTTGTTTGTTTGTTCCTCAAAAAATGGCTAACCGATGCAGAGCCTAAACATGGAGCCACTGCGCATGACGGCGAAGACGCACACGTTGCTGTCATAATCCATTTGATGCTACTAATGGGGAGTGTCAGCGTACTCCCTCGTTAAAGGACTGTGTAGTCCAAACTCTACCTTCTGTCACACGGAGGATGTAGGCGAACGTGAGCGATCTCCCATCGCCAAGCTCTTTCTGTCAGTGATATTTCTGTCTGTGGAAAGCACGTGCGACAACATAACTCCACACCTGTTCCGTCAATCATCCTGCGGGACAGCTTGGTGGCGAGACGATCTTATCGAAGGCGAATTAGAGATCTTAACGCTCAATAGTTTTACCTCAGTACACAGCAAATGTACGCTCGCACGCAAGATGAAACAATTCGGATTATTGAGGGTTACTTGCATGCTTTGCATGGCGGTCTGATTTCCCCTACCCCAAGCATACACACCATATTTACTGCTGAATAGCGTAGAGTAATTCGTTCTTTTTCGTGCTGCCATTTTTTTATGTCACGTGAACTTTGACCACCAATGTACACGGAATTAGAAAAAAACACGCAAAAAAGGCGGCATTCATCCCCCCCCCTACTAATCTCGTCACTATCGGTGAGTACGTATGCGGAGATGAGAATATTTCGACGTGGGAGAGATAGCCCTGAATAAATCCGAAACACCTCTTATAGGAAGAGCTTATTTTTATTTTATCCATTTCACTTTACGTGTGAGTAACTGCCAGAGAGAACAGTTGAATACTAAAAAGTTAATCATCTAAAATAAAATAAAACAATAAGAAATAAAATCCTGAACCTAAAAATATTCTTACAGAGTCTGATAGTATCAATCATTATGGCACTGTAGACTTCAAAGGTATTGTGGGAAACACAAAACCTCCATAATGTGTAGTCAGTCTTCTAGAAACATGTATACTTGCATTAAATCATTCGTAAAAAGGGGGTTCATTTGATAATAAAGACGTTTTTGGTTTGTATGTTGACTAAATTAAACCGTCAGCGCCTTTCAGCAACCCAACCCAACCCTAAAACGACGTGCCTTTTCCTGTTGATCAACCCCAACCAAGGAAGCATTTTCCGTTAATTTCACCCTAAACACAAAACGAAAATACTTCCCACAACAAGTTCACCTAGGTATAGTTTATTTACAGTAGCCTGATATAATACGCAGCACAAACAAAAGACTGTGGTAATTATTTATTTTCGAGAAATGTAAAGGATGTAGTCGAGCACCTGGTGGCCATATGACTAACTAGGAGATGTCCCACTGGGTTCCCGCACTTCCTAAGCTCCTCTGGTGAGTGTACCGCATCTTACACGTGCATTTAATCACTTCGGCTGTGTCTCCTCTCTCCGTCTCTGTCCCTCTTCTTAGGTGTGCGGGGACAGCCCCCGACAGTTTAATGAAGGTCGTAAGTCGGCTCCCCAGGGTGGTTTCTGACGGGATATTACCAACAACGCTTTTTACGAGGTTGTACTTACGCTAAGTCATGTGACCTGGCGAGAGTGAAGAGCTGGAATCCCTCTTCGAGCGCTGCAAGAGGCTTTCAGACGGAAGTATCGTCAAGTGCCATCTGGCGGGCTGTAAAAGTTACGACGCACAATTAGAAAGTTCATTAGTGACAGTGAAGAGGTCATTGTGGCGCTCTTTCCGAATAATGTCCCACATGTGTGGAACAAGTACTTGAGTGTCCAAGATTTGCAGTATTGCGACCACCTTGAAGGCCACCGTATGGGATTCCAGTAATGAAACGGACCCAGACAGAAATAGTGTGTCCAATGTACACGATGAAAAAGTTAAGGACCTAAATTCTGCACAGAAAACTGAACCAGGATGTGTAAAGTATATTTCTAAAATATACATTACGTTTACCATTTAATATCATTATTTCTACATCAATAAGCGAACTCATATATTCATGTATTGATGCATCAGATAGTTATTGTATTATTACATTTTATTTTTTATTGAATACAACTTGAAAAGTTGCAGGACTTGCTTAAAAGTACAGTATACAAAATACGAATGACTGGAGTGTTCCTTCAAAGTAATCTCATTTTTCATTGATCCACAATTAGCAATGTATCTGAAGGTCACTAGAGCAGCTCTATGAAACATAGGTCGTATCTCCATCACAACTGCTTCATTGTTTTGAATGTCCACTTGACGATGATAGTTTATGGATCGTTTGAACAGCCGATTTAAAAAAAAAAAAGTTGGATTAGTTCTGGTGAATCCAGCGGATGAGCCATCAAGTTTGGCCCGACATCGGTTCATTCTCAACTGTTCATCATCCGTCGTGAAAATGATCATTTAAATGTGCTTAAACGTAATATTGCTTTACCACCTCGACTTTGATGCAACAGTTTATGCCTCTTTATTATACACACACTGGCCACAAAAAAAAAAAAAAAAAAAAAAAAAACGAACCATTATTCACTATCGAATTGTTTCGAATAACAGCAAATGGCATGACGCCTATAAGTTGATTTAGTACGCATTCGTCCAGCAAAATATCGCGTAGCTGCGACAAAGTTGAAGGAAGAGAACTTCGTTGCCGAACAGCTCTCTCCAGCATATCCCACACATTCTCAATAGGATGAGATCAGGTGAATGTGTGGGGGCAAGGGAAAATGGTGGAAATCCTTGCATGTTTCCGAACCATTCCTATTCCTGCACTATTCTGGCACGATGCGCTATTGCACAGTCATCCAGAAAGTGGCCATCACATTCGAGATAAAAGTTGCAAGGTGCAGTAGATCTGATACAAAATTTAGGAACTCACTGGATAACATTCGACCAACCGCCAATATCAACCGACCCAGTCCGTGCCACACAAAACATTCCCCATACTATGATACCACCTCCAATTTCTTGAGTTGTCTTAACAAAGCAAGCAGGGTCCACTTCTTCGTAAGGTTCTCGCCACACTCTCTGCCTACCATCAGTGCAAAGCAAAGTGTATCGTGATTTGTCTGACCACATGACTTTGTTCCACTGTCCAATCGCGACGTTCTCAGCACCACTGCAAGAGGATTTTTCTGTTTTTCAATGAAATAGATGGCTTCCGAACAGGCAGGCCACTGCCACTATTCAATTTCTTCAATTCCCTGCGAATATTAAATAAGGTTAAATAGGGCATTTCTGGGCTTGATTGAATTCAGCACACTAGATGTCCTATCTTTCCGTACAGTCTTCTTTAAAGTACAACGGCTTCGCTCTTGAAGTATTGTTTTTTTGCCACATTTACGCCCTTGAGATGTGAAAGAACCACTTTCTTTCCCGTCATTAAAAACCTTTGAGATGAATGCTTTTGAGAAACCAATTATGTGTTTCGTTTTCTTGAATCGTGGCTTCTGCTAACGTGAGCCCACGATAAGACCTTTTTTTTTTTTTTTAAAGGCTGATAGATCACGCGCTTTCCCCATTCTGGCTTCGGATTACTGCAGTCGAACAGTCTTTATATTCAACGAGGCAATAGGTCATCACCCTACTTCACAGTTTTCTTTGCATCTAATACCATTTATTCTGTCTGTGACTGTCTTAATACAAAGGTTCGTATTTTTTTGGTCAGTGCGTATATGAACTTACTGCTCGTCAATTCTCCCATAACGACCGGAAGAGAAACTGAAGTTTTCGTCAAGAAAGAACGAAGTCTGTCTTGTTATTGGAGAAAGGAAGGAATTAAAATATAGCATACGGTGGATCACAGGTAAGTGTAAAAAAGGATTAATCAATACTTACCTAACGTCAAAGGTATTCCCTATATTAATTTAAAAAAAAAAAAAAAAGAAAGAAAACAGTTCTGGAACTTTTGGGCCGTTGTGATCTAGGTAGTTTCTTTTCCCAAATAAAGATGTTGTAGAAGAAACTACCTAGATCACCGGGTTAAATTGAAGGCATTGTTAATATCAATCTAGTATAGGGTGCTCAACATATCTAATTTCATGATTTTTTTAACTCTCTTCTACAGGAAGTGCCTTTTCCGCGCAGAACTCAGCATGGACACCTCCGTACTCACCTCCGAAGGAACAACCTCGCAGGGTTTCCCTGGAAGTCTTCAGGTATTTACCCATCGTTTCGTGAGGAAAAGACGATAGATAATATCTTTCGTTTCCCTTCTTTTGCCCACCTTCGGTGCCATTTTCGCCCAGGAACCCATTATTATTGTTTCAGCCTCCCTTACAAAGAGCATTTCTGGCTCTATAGCTCCGAGATGTTTGTGTATGTGTGTATATCGTCTGCCATTTCTCCGTGCCAAAAGAAAGAGTGGACTGTTTATTGTCGGCAGTGTCAAAAAACTTCTCATTTCGAACGGCAACGAAATAAACGGAAGAGACCCTCTTGGTCAGTTTTGTAACATAACAGTTGTGAATGTGTAGCGAAAGGAGAGAGAGAGAGAGAGAGAGAGAGAGAGAGAGAGAGAGCGAGAGAGATTTATGTGTATATTGGTAAGTGCAATAAAGGTGTGTCAGAGCTAATTCTGATACTCACATTCTAGACACCTGAGGTATAGATGGCGCCTCGGTAGTAAATGTTTAGGTAAATTATTTTGAAGCAATAAAATGTATTTTACGTTACCAGTGTGATGTTTTAATTCAAAACCATGTACAATATAGATGGCGCTGTTGACAGACGCAGACAGCGTGACGGAAATTTCGTGGAATGAATGGTACATTTTTGCTTTTCTGATGTCATTCCTCACCGTCAAATGGATTAAGGTAAACACACAGACTTCGTATCGCATGACGGACCCGTCAGACACACCACGAAGACGGACCAGAACTGACAGACGTTGGAACCAAGCCAGGTGTTGCTTTTTTTTTTGTGTTGCTTTCCTAATTAATTTGTCCTTTCGCGACATGCTCTAAACTGGCACAGAGTTAAATGTTCCAGCGTTTCGAAATAAGTTCTGAGGTGAAATTCGGATATACATGCCAATCTTCGAAATTATCGCAAAAACTGACCAATGCTCTTAAAGCGTGCTTTGAATGGTCAATATGACGTCTTTAAGTCATTTTCAAACGAATCATAACAAAAAGGTTAGAAAGAACTTCTGCTGTACATGTGTAAAACGAAAGCAGAGGAGCATATCTGACTTCACTTAACACGTGATTCTGTGTAACTATCTGTTTGTACACCGTGCAGTAGATGGGTTAAGGGAGTTGGAAATCGAGAAGAAATTTGTTGATAGCAGATATGAATTTTTTAAGCTGCACTTTCAACAATCACATGTGAAGGAAGGTTGTTCCAAAGAATGGTCTAGAGAGCGATCAGCGAGAAAGAGTGTGCGAGGCAAGCACCATTAAAGGTCAGCATGTTGTGTCTGTAACAGCGTGTATCCTTTGGTCCGTTTGCCTGTTTTCTGAACGAAAAATCCGAGTTTCCAGAAGACAAAAACCAGGTCGATAAAAGTTACAACCGTCGAGATTCGAACCCAGTCTGGAAAAGGCCTGGATTCGAACCCAGGTCTTTTCCACATGGTGTGAAAAAGGGCTGGGTTCAAATATTAGCTCGATGAGTTTGGAGTCGAAAGCGTGAAGAAATACTAGAGCATCCATTAACAGATTTTAACACATTCTATAATCCCTTGTATCAGAAACTGTTTTCTGAAGACATTTTAAACATTTATAATTAATTTATTTTCTTTCAAAATATCATCAGGTGAACAACAAGGATCATGAAATTTTAAACAGTTATACACCGAAAAATAAATTGGAAAAAATACCATTTAGATGGTTTTGCAATCTCATAACTACTAAGCTATATATACAATCTGTTCGGCACCAACAGAAAACCGGCAGAAACGCAACAACAAACACAGGAAGACAATCTCCACATATTAACATCTGAAGTGGAACATGCCATCCGAATAACAAAGCCAGGCAAGGCCTGTGGACCTGATCAGATTCATGTGGAACTGCTGAAACAACTAGACTACAGCAACATCCAACAACTAACGAAATGGTTCAATCAAATCTACAACAACAACGACATTCCATCCGAATGGCTCCAATCCATCTTTTGTGGCCCTACCAAAAAAGGTTACCAGCCGGAAATGCGAAGACTTCAGGCTGATCAGTCTAATGAGCCAGGTGCTAAAAGTCTTCCTCAAGGTCATTCAGCAAAGGATAAGATGTAAGTGCGAAAGTGCACTAGGAAACACACAGTTTGGATTCTGCAGGGGACTAGGCACCAGAGAAGCAATTTTCTGTTTACAAATATTGCTACAAAAGTGCTATGAACATCAAAAAGACGTGTATATATGTTTTATTGACTACGAGAAAGCCTTCGATTCAGTAGACCACGACCGCCTAATTGACCGACTGAGAAAACTTGGGCTTGAAAACAATGATATCAACTTTATTACAACTCTCTACTGGAATCAAACAGCCCGGCTTCGCTATGACAACGATCTGACAGACCCAATTCCAATAAAAAAAGGCGTCCGGCAAGGCTGTCCATTATCTCCCATTCTTTTTAACATCTATTCGGAAATGATCTTTGACCAAACACTGGCTGACAAGAACATCGGCATAAAAGTTAACGGACACTACATCAATAACTTAAGATATGCCGATGACACAGCACTAATAGCGGATTCAGAACAAGATTTACAGACCATCTTGAACGAAGTGGACATAGAAAGCCAAGCATGGGGGCTACGAATCAACAAAAAGAAAACAAAGGTGATGAAGGTCAGCAGGACTGCAAGCAAAATCACGATCAAACTAAACAACGAAAAATTAGAGCAAATACACCGCTTCAAGTATCTCGGAGTACTCATTGATGACCAGTTGAACCATGAGGCCGAAATCAAAAGCAGAATTGAACAAGCCAGGCAGGCATTCACCAAATGGAGAACCCTCCTCACCGACAGAAGCTTGAACATCATGCTCAAATTACGCACATTGAAATGCTACATCTGGCCAATACTGCTCTACGGTGTAGAAACCTGGACTCTAACATCAGCCACTACAAAAAAGCTCCAGGCCTTCGAAATGTGGCTCTACCGAAGAATGCTGAAAATTCCGTGGACAGCCAAGATAACCAACGCACAGGTCTTGCAGGACATGCACACGGAACGGGACCTGCTCAAAACCATCATCAGCAGGAAATGCAAATACCTAGGTCACATCGCTAGGAACCAACAAAAATATCACCTACTACCACTCATCCTGGAGGGAAAGATCGAAGGCAAGAAACGCCCAGGCAGACCGAAAATGGCATGGCTAGATAACATCAACACCTGGCTTCACATGACAACAGCACAAATTCTACACGCAGCGCTAGACAGAGAACAATATCAAAACGAAGTCGCAAACGCCATTCGGCAGCATTAAAGAAGAAGAAGATAACTACTAAGAAGTTATAAACACTAAAAACAATACTTGTAGTGGTATCGAGTGCCATCAAAAGGTTGAATTACATTTATTGAAGCATTTAACTTACATTTTTTCTGACATCACAACATCCTCGAAGTACCGATGGTTTCCCATATCCGAAACAAATTCAAATTTGATTCCTGTGCATCCAATATTTACAGATGTATAAAATTTCATAACTGCAAATAATGTTTCTTCAATATTACTCTCCAATATATGTATGATCGATCACATAGACGCAAGTCTAATGCGTAAAATGGACAGGACCATCAGACTCCAACGCTCCAAATCAATTTCAGATAACTCTATGGGGAAAATATTCGCTACGGAAATCAGGAATTGCATATTTACTGTATATGAGCTTATCCCATTTTGTTGGGAAAATGTTTCACGCGTATAAACTGCCATTTCTTGAAGTTACCCGAAATTAAACTGGTGAGGGACTTCCAATCACTGTGTCTTCATGAACATGCACATGACTACTGTCTTCAAAATTTTTATTTTCTTAATTACCACGAACAAGTAATGAATGTCCAACTTTTACATGTTCTATAAAATAAATAAATATGGGTAATTCAAACTGTTGTAGAGTGATTTTTTGGGGTTGATCCTGTACTGGTTTAAACAGCTTGGACATCGGTAGTGAGGGTATTATTAAAATTCTGAAATCCAAGCTGTTTAAACAATTTAGAACATGTTGGTATGAGCCGAAAAAGCTTGCCAACTCCAAAAGTAAACTCTCACATCCTGATTTTTATAGAATTATACATTATTGACAGATACGCCGAAGAACGCTTGCAATTCAGCAACTTCGTCAGGTGAGGCAATCACCCAACTTAAACAACTCGTCAGCACCGAGTTGCTTGTAACTCCACCTCCCTGTTATAAAGCATAGAAGTAAAAATTTGATATTTATGCCGACAGCAACATTTATTTAATGAGAAAATTGCTTGTCTTTGGGTTGACATAGTTTATCAATATCTATGAAAATTTAATTCTAAACTAATTTTACATCTCTCAACGTGCTTCCATGCGTTTTCATTTTGGGAAAAAGCAATAATAATTGATCATCAATAGCTTAATCCTAAGGATATACAGTAAGTGAACAATACTGGACATATAAGACGTTGCCATGATATTTATTAGTAGATCACTGATTGCCCAACTAAGTACAAGTTCTGTGACAATGGAATGTTGTTTGCTTACTATGAGAACGAGCACTACCAGTAGGCACGCTGTGTGCAAGGGCATTCGGGGAATGTGGAACGAGAGGAGGGGGTAAGATGCCGAAAGATGATCTACTTCCTCTTGTGATATCGCCGTTCTCATTCTGCGCTTGTCAGTCTCTGTCACACCGCTATGACACTTCCGCAACACCTGCTGCATGCAACCCGTCAAAGCAGTTACTATAGCAACCAGACAGCATCCACGGCAACCAAACATCTAACGATTTGTAATTCTGAAGGCGAAACTCTTTGTGGAGTAATAACGAAAACCCTCCAGCACAACACGCCCTCTAGTGCTAACGAACTAGACAAATTTCTGACATCTACCGAAAACATCTCGGAAGGGTCCTAAGCCACCCACTGGCAGCACCTAGTTCTTAATCATTTTTTAAAGAAAACAAGGTCTTGATTCTCAAACAACAATAAATTTAATTACTGCGATTAACTTCTCGTTTTTATTTATTTATTTTTATACCTTAGAGGAAGAAATATTAGGCATATGAGGGATCATCAAAAATGTATCGAGACTAAGTATATATTTGCAATACACAGTCCAATTTCCCAAATACGGCAACTTCAGGATATGATCCTTTGCCAGCTTGGAATTTTCAGATTTCGGTTGTAGCCGTATTAGTCACAAAAAAGCGAAAAATTATCATTTTCATGCTGTATTAGAATAGTACAATACAGTAAATATATGCTGTCCAGTCAAAACATTATGACCACCCCCACTGTTTTAGCAATCGACCGTTCAACTTGTTGGAACCGGTAAATGTGATATTCCAGTTTCGTGGCATGCAGTCCATACGAAGTAATTGATCGACGGGCAAGGGGCTGAAGGACTTCGAAAAGGGGATGATGGTCGAGTACTGATTGAAGGGTGGCAGTATTATGGAAACGGCGAATCTTGTGTGCTGCTCGCAGAGTGCTGTAGTTAAGGTGTTCGAAAAGTGGATGGATAGAATGTAGAGTGTGTTTAGTGTCAAGCGGCATCATCTCCGCAGAGTGGACGGATAGTGGGCACAACAACAGCGGCCACCCACGCTTTATCGATGGTAGTGATGAACGTAGGCGGTCCCACCTTATGCGACCCCCGTAGAGGGAAAATGATGAAAGAACTGACAATGGACCATTTTTTCATATGTTCATGTAGCACAGTGGGATTATAATCACTGTCTTCCCCATACCAAGTGGAAAAGTCCCCGCTTCGAATCCCGTAAACGAGGCAGGGAACTTTTATGGGCGCTTTTCACTCCGTGCCTTACTTAGTCAGTCTCAGGCATTTTTGTTGTAGGGTTTTAGGCGCATCAGCAACGTAAGCCATACTGCGCCGTATCTAATATATCTCTATACTGCGTGTGTTCTGTGGTCGATTTGCTGTTTGCTGGATGAAAAAAAAACAGTTTCCAGGAGAAAAACCATGCTACCCTCGCTTAACTAACTCAGCCACGTTGTGAAAAAGATCCATAAAAATTCTTCTAGTCATCGACGGCATCCGAACTCAGGTGTGAAGAGAAGAGTGATTATACCAACTACTATCCACGAGGGCGTCTCATGCGTGGATAATAAGGACCCCCCCTCCCCCGGAAACACCTATTTTTTGTCCGGCAAAACAGGTAAATCGATTAGAGAACACATGTAATTTATGTACATATCATTATACACGAGCAGATGAGTTTGTTCTGGAATGGCTCTATATAGCAGCTTTTTTATTTTTTTACCATGGACTTTAACCAGGGGACGATCAGAGGTGTTTCCAAGACCACGATCCAACGAACCCTCCTTCGTCTCGGCCTTCAGAGAAGGTGCCCGGTCAAAGTGCCCATGCTTACGGCTATACATCAGCAATGACGCCTAACGTTTGCATCTGAACGGTGTCATTAGATCAATCACGTTTCTTACATGTCTTGTGGACGGTAGATAGAGGATACAGCGACAAACTGCAGAAAGGTATCAGTCCGATGTACTGAATATAAGGGCCCTAGGAATCTCTAGGGCCCTTATACCTCTAGCCCGCACTCTGAATACTAAAAACTACCTATCCATTTATTAATGTCCTATTTTGTATTTTTGCATACAAGTGTTTAAGCACTATAATGCACTGTACCAAGTAAATAAATATCCATTGTGGCTGATCAGATACACCTCTTCATGGTTGACTGTCTTCCCGAATGGCATAGGTGTGTTCCAGCAGGATAATGCGCACTGCCACGTTGCCGATATTATTCGAAAGTAGTTCGCCGAACACGAAAGCGACTTCCAGATGTTACTTTGGCTGCCAATTCGCTGGATATGAATTCCATAGAACATCTCTGCGATTACATGAATCGATAGATTCGACGGCGTTTGGATCTTCCACCAGGGATTATAGCAGTTCTGCGGAATGCAGTCCTGGTACCTCCTGCGACGTTCAGTGGCCTAATGGAGTTCATGTCTCACTGTGTGGCAGCGGTCCTGGCGGCAAGAGAAGGACGTACCCACTGGTAGTTAGCCCTCGTGGGTAGCACTGTTGGTAGATTACCCGTCCTCGCCAACCCCACTCTTCCCTCTGGTGGGGTATGGGCATGCCCCACTGATTCCACCTGGGATCGTCTTCCCTATTGACCTCATTCTTCCGTCTTTATCTCCCCAATCTTCATTCTCCCCACCCCACTCTATCTGTAAGCAAGCGAATGCCCCACACGTCAAAAATAACAGTATCTAAATTACACTGTTCGCCCACCATTTTGGCTTTTCCAATTCTTGGGCATTATCCCCATGGAAATATATATATATATATATATATATATATTTTAAGGTCCTAGCCACTGAAATCTCAGGAAACTAGGTGGCAGGACCTGCCAGAGTGCAAATTTAAACTACTGATTAACTGGTCTGCCTCCACGGGGCGAAGTGCGGGCAACGTTGGGTTTCAGCAGGGGTCCAGCGGCTAAACGGCCAGAGGAACAACGGTACATAACATTACAGACCCACATGATCCATACACTTTTAAATTTCTGGCCTTCCCAGTGAACTGGTACACTCACAATGAAAGCAATGCGGAGATGGGAGGAACCCCTGGTGCCGTTAGACACTTACCACACTTTGCACTTTGCACCGGGTGATTCCCCGGAAATCTGTACAACGTTATTCGGAGCTACCTCACTGACAGAACTATCATCGTCATCACCCCTTACAAGGCAATACAAAGACAAATCTACAGAAGCTGCCCACAAGACCCAGTGCTGGGACCAATTAGGTAGAACTTGCTAATGGACGATTTCCTGGACAAGAAGCTGGAGGAAGTCCGTTCGCAGGCTTTCACGGACGACCTTGTCTTGACAATTGCAGCCAACTCCAGACTACAACTGGAGCCCAGGCAAACTGCGCCATACAAAACTGGGTCGGACTTCACTTGCTCCAAATCTCACCCACTAAAACTAACTCCATACTCCTCAAGGGAACGCTGGACATACGCAGACCTCCCCAGATAAAAATAAGCAATACAACCATCATTCAGCAAAGAACTCAAATATCTGGGAGTCACACTCGACACGCAACTGTTGTACAAACCACACCTCAACCACCTGAGAAGGAAGATATGCTTCTGCACTGACCTGGTTAAAAGAATCGTCCGGCGAGACTGGGGATTAAACCAATGCACAATGAAGCTGTACTACAAGGCAGCACTTCTGCCAACAGTAACATATGTATGCAGCCGGTGCATGGTATAAAAAAGCCAGCACTGCTGTCAAACTAAGGATCATGGATTCCACCCACAAAACTATGCTATTGTCCACTACCCACGCATACAGCACGGTGAGCACATGTGCACTACAGATTATTGCAGGAACTCTCCCCCTTGATCTTGAAGTGATCGAAAGAGACATACTCTATGAGCTCCACCAGGGGTACAGCTTGCACACACCAGTATTTCAATGCAAACCCCACAAACAATCAAGCTGCAGAAAAAAGAAGACTCCAGCCTCACCTGATGCAGGTGTGGCAGGCGCGATGGGATGCCTCCACAAAGGGACAAATCACCAAAAATTCCTCCCCAAAGTTGACAGATTTCAGCTGAAGACGCTGACCTGGTATTCACCAGTCTTATTCACGACCTACCTATTAACAGGACATGGTGCCATCAAGGCCAAGTTGACCTCACTCTGAATTACAGACGATACCTGAGGCGAGCAAGAAACCTGGCAGCATCTTATATATGACTGCCACCAATATGATGACCTCCGCTGCCAAATGGTCATAACAATACAATATTGTTCCAAAGACCAAGAACAATGTCTCTTAAAAGGCAAGGAGACATAAATCGCCTTTTCTGATAGTCACAGGAACTATTCGCGAGACGCCGAACCCTGCAACCCCAAAAAGCAAACCAAACAACCTAACCGAGAGGAATTGAAGAAACCCGACATGGGGAACTGGACAACAACAAATCTGAGGCAAGGAACAACCACAAACAAAAGGCTCAACTGACCTAACTACAAAAAATGGCAGGTGGACTAAGACCCACCCTTCCAGAGAACAGAATCCCAACCACAACGAGAGACTCATTAATTGGACACTCTAAAAATATGCAAAACTCTATACCTAAATGAAGACAACATGGACGTGGAACCGTGCTCGATCCAGGTCGGCAATAGCCTTATTGGCGACCTAGATCGAGCATTCTAGCCCGTTTCACTTTAAACCACACTTCCCGGCGACGAGGGTGCAGACAGCCTCCTGTTTCCCCATTCTGCCGCCGATCCTCTCTTCTCCTGGTGGGGCATGCTCAACTGATCATCTGGGGACATCTTCTCTATCGTCCACATTCTTCTGCTTTACCCCCAGCCTTCCGCCCCCCCCCCTCCACTCTATCTGCACATAAGCGAACGCCCAACACATAAAATCTAATCTTGTCCAAATTTAGTTTCGCCCAATCTCGGCCTATTCATTTCGAGCGACACCCCAACGCAATTGGGGTGTCGCTTGAAATGAATAGGGTGTCGACACTCCAACGCAAAAAAAAAAAAAAAAAAAAATTTTTTTTTTAGATCCTAGTTGCTGAAATCTCAGGAAAGTAGGCGGCAGGACTTGCCAGAGTACTTACTTAAAATACGTGGAGGCAGACCAGGTATACCAGTATTTTACTGGCATACCAGGTCTGCCTCCACGCGTGAAATGTGGACAACGTTGGGCCTCAGTAGGGATACAGCGGCTAAATGGCCAGAGGAACAACGGTACATGAGATTACACATTTACAATATCCATACGCTTTTAAATCTCTGGCCTTCCCAGTGAACTGGCAAACCCACAATGAAAGCAACGAGATGGGGAAACCCTTGGTACCGTTTGACATCAATATACTTTACATTTTACACCGGGTGGAAAAGGCGCAGATGTGGGAAACCATCTGCGCCTTTTAGGGGCAGATGGTTTCCCATTTTTTAGGGGTCATGCACCGCCTGTGGTTTCCCACAGGCGGTGCATGACCCCTAACACTATGCACACCGGGTGGAAAAGACTTGAGTTCGAGTTCCATCAGTGATGTAAGGAATTTTTATGGACATTTTTCACAACGTGGCTGAGTTAGTCAGTTTCAGGCAAGAGTAGCACAGTTTTTCTCCCAGCAAACACGAAATTTACAGACAGTATACACGGAGCAATATGGCTTTAGTCGCTGATGCTTCGAAAATCCTATTACAACAATTAAAACCACTATTGACTGGACATTATATAGCAATAATTGTACAGTACAGTATAGCAAAAACGATTTCCCCTTCCAAAATACACAGTACACAGTCGATAATTTCAGAAGGGAAAGTACCCATACGACAGATGATAACCAGTGGATGCATTTTGGACGAGGGGGTGAAATCTCCACTCTGCACAATTAGCTGCAATACTCATTTTGCGAATTGTCAATTCGAGAACCAAAAATTGCTGATTTAGCATTAGCAGAGGCATATGATGCAAGAAAGCAAGATTATACAGAATCAGTGAAAAAAACCTACTAATTTCACCCATTCATTCGCTCCAAACGTTTGTCCAATTCTTCCTTGATTCTATTTAAACTATTAACTTCCACAACGACAGATGGAAGTTTGTTCCAGCAATCAACCACCCGCTGCCTAAAGGCGCATTTCCGCACATCTGTTCAACAAATGTCTTTCCTCAATTTGAATTTATGCTCGTTATTGAGCTTTACAGCTCTGCTTCATACTATCTAGCTCCTTCAGGTTCGTAATCTGAGCAAGAGGAAGAATCTCATCAGCATTGAGCTTGCTCAAACCATTCAAGGCCTTATACACCTCAATCAGATCACCTCGCAGGGGCCTAGTCTCCAGACGCTGCAATTTTCAGAACTTAAGCCTTTTTTGGTAAGGGGACCCCCTTCGTTCCCCTCACCAATCTCATTGCCCTTCTCTGCTGTACTCGTTCCAGCAGATCTACGTCCTTCCTAAAATGGAGCCGTCAGACCTGTACGTAATACTCAACGTATTGCCTGACCATTGTCTTATACAACAATCACGTCCTTATCCCTCTTAGCAAAATTCTTGTATATCATTGACAAGCCATGTGATCTGCTCTGGCAGGCCTTCACTGCTCAGAAAACTTAACATCTGACTTCACATCTAACTGCACAAATACCCCTAGGTCTTTTTGATTCTCCACTACCCGAGTATAGTACTGCACAGCTGGTATGTTACTCTGGGGTTACCCATACGCAGAACTTTGCATTTGTCAATGTTAAACTTCAGTGGCCACCTCTCAGCTCATCTGCCCACATTTTCTAGATTCCGTTGCAGTAGCGTACTGTCATTATTGTCATATTTCCGGGTGCCTTGCTGGATTTGCTCATTTTCCTAAACATAGCCGGAAAATGGGTGGTTCCGGACAATGAAGAACCAGGTTTAGGAGTTCCGACTATAGCACGCCTCACGCAGAAGTTGCTTGGATTAATGTTGCCTGGATATGCTACTCTATATCCAGGCGTATTTCTAGCTCATTCCATTGCTTCAGTCGATTTTCCTCTCATATGGCCATATCCGAGAGTACAGAACAATGGCAACCAAATTGTTAACTAATGCAATTAATATATGGAGAGGCAACGAAGAATCACGCAACTATCGGTAGCCGAAGAGCGTATTTGGTCATAAATGTCATGATACTTTATCCGAAGATTTGAGAATGAACGTTGCACTGCATCTGCTCACTCTACCTAGCTTATGCTGCAGACATTAGTTGAATTGCATAGTTCTATGTGACTCTTTTTTTCTGTCTAAACTTAGAGAATTCTCCAACTGTAAAAGATTTGAAGATGTAGAATGAATTCCAATGGAACAGTTTTTGGCTACAACAGTCGAAGAAGTTGGTATGAAGACGGGCGTTTTAAGACGCGGTATTGAAAACACCTTCGAACGTCGGGGTTTACAGGAAGCAAAGGGAAAGGCATTCAAACTAGATGGGCGGTTCCAATGCCGCGTTGGGCAACGATAGCCGTCGCCACCGTAATAAAATGATTCTAGAACTAGGGGCGATAATTCTAAGTTACGGGGGAGAGTTGTTTAGACTGGATTGCAGGAAGTTTTATTTTAGCCAGAAAGTTATAAATTACTGGAATAAGTTACTTACACGGGTGGTAGAGGCTGACAGTCTGGGGGAATTCAAAGGTCAGCTGGATAATTACCTAAGGGAGGAGGGAAATGCACAGGTTGTTCTTTTCTTTTATTAATTTTTATTATTATTATTTTTTTAATTTTCTTCTTATTATTATTAATTTGTTTTTATTCTTATTATTTCATTTTATGTATTTTTGGTTATTTTATTTTTTTATTTTTTAATTTTTATTGTTATTATTATTATTTTTTTAATTTTCTTCTTATTATTATTAATTTGTTTTTATTCTTATTATTTCATTTTATGTATTTTGGGTTATTTTATTTTTTTATTTTTTTATTTTTATTGTTATTATTATTATTTTTTTAATTTTCTTCTTATTATTATTAATTTGTTTTTATTCTTATTATTTCATTTTATGTATTTTGGGTTATTTTATTTTTTTATTTTTTAATTTTTATTGTTATTATTATTATTTTTTTAATTTTTTGCTAGTGCAGCATAAGCCATTGGCTTCCTTGGCAGCATAAGCCATTGGCAGCATTGGCTTCCTTGCACCATATAGTACTTAGTACAAGCGGGTGGGAATTTCTATAGGAAGACAAGAGATCAGTGGTATGTTCCTGTTACTGATTTGGAACAGGAACATACAACTGAAGTGTAAGAAGGATATATATCACGGCTATTACGTACCAATTCTGATATATGTATCTGAAACTTGGACTATGAGGAAAAAGGATGAAAGCGGAATTCAGGGGGCAGAAATGAGATTTGTGGGAGCATAGCTGGAAAGACAAGGCGCGATAAAATCAGGAATGATGTGATTAAGGAGAGAATTTTCAGGTTGAAAAACTCCAGAATAGGATTGAAAGGTCCCGTTTGAAATGGTTTGGACATGTCAAGAGGATGAAAGAGAGGCGTTTGCCAAGAAGAATGTTTGATTTTCAATTAAGGGACAAGAGACCAAGGGGGAGACCAAGAATGAGATGGCAGGACGTCATAAGGCCCGATGTCATTTACAGAGGAAGAAATTGTAGTGAAATCAACGACGGAGAGAAGTAAACGGACAAGGCATGGTGGTGGTGAGGCTTCATACCTCGACCCGTGGAACAGCGGAACGATGACAGATGATGATGATTACTTAGTACCGTGGTTGGAGGTTGAGGAGATGAAAGAAGATATCTGTTGACATTAGACTTGAATTTCTGTAGACTGTAATTTTCAGGAAATACGTATGAAGGAAGGTTTTTCCAGAAAACAGCAGTTGAATGAATAAACGAGGAAGATAAAAAGTTGGTTTTGTGAGTTTGAAGTGGGACAGTAAATGGAATGCACTAGTGGCGGCACGTGTTCGGACTGTTTTGAAAGAGACCGCGGAAATTATAGAAGCCAATTCAGAAGAACAGTGCCCATAGAAGTATCTGTAGAAAAGGCATGCAGCAGAAACAGTAAGTCTATGAGACAGAGAGTAGAGAGACTCTGTTAGAGAGGAGTCATTAATTAACCTAACTGCCCTCTTCTGAATGTAATCTAGAAGCCTGAAAGAGATTTTGGGGGCACCACCCCAGATGTGGGAACAATATTTCACGGTAGGGAGGATTTGCGATTTGTACGGGGTGAACAGCTGTTTGGAAGAAAAGTAATGCGAGAGCGAAAGAGAAAACCAAGTTTTTTAGATGCAGAGCGAGCAATATTTGTAATGTGCTTGTGTCAAGAGAGATTAGAAGTCAGGATAGTCCCCTAAAGAGATATATCATCTTGCCTAAAAATCGGAGTGTCACCAAAGGTAAACATAGGAACAGAAGAATCATTTTTCCGAGATATAAGACAAGACTCAGTTTTTAGAAGGATCGAAATCAACTAAGTTGTCTTTGCCCCACTGGAGAATTACCTGGAGATCAGTATCTAAGGAATTGGTAGCGGATATTCGAGAAGCTGAAGCTGATTGAGTAGGGCAAAGTTTCTCAAAATGGAAAGTGGAATGCAATGTGCTATCATCGGAAAACTATGGATAGGATTTCCAGTCAACAGAAGAAGGTCATTAATATACAAGAGGAAAAGAGTGGGGGAAGAACTGAACCTTGGGGGAACCAGCATTAGTGGAGAAGTTAGAAGACAGAGGGCCATCTACCATCACGCTCAATGAGCGATCAGAGAGAAAACTGGATAACCAATTACAAAAAACTGTTGGCAAACCATAAGATGGAAACTTGTTTATAAGATCTTTATGCCAAACACGATCGAAAGCCTTTAAGATGTCAAGAGGAACTGCTTGTCATTCACCGAACTTGTCCAATGAATTTGTCCATGAATCGGTAATATAAGCCAGAAAATCACCAGGGGATCGACATTGACGGAATCCATACTGGTGATCGTTGATCAGACGGAAGGTTTCTAGATAGTTTAAGGGTTTGCAGATAACTCATTTCTCCATTACTTTAGAAAGAGTAGAAGTAATTGCAATGGGACGTTAATTGGAAGGGGAGGGATTTGTCAGCCTTTTTAGGAACTAGTTGGATATGAACAAATTTCCAAGAAGAAGGAAAAACACCTTAGGAATAAGAAAGTGAAAAAAGCGGCAAAGAACAGAAGTTACTTCAGGAGTACAGCTTTTGAGAACAAGTGGAAAAATACCATCAGGACCTGGAGCTTTCTTAGCAATCAAATTCGTCAAAATCCTTCTGACATCCTTTTGACATAAGACTACAGGAGGCATTGAATGGAGCATGTTGGGAATGGCGGGAAATGTTTTACCAAAATCATTAATACATAAGTTCGAAGAAAAATGGGATGCTAGCAGGTCAGCTTTATCCTTGGCTGAAATGACAACAGAACCATCAGGTTTTGACAGAGGTGGGAGCAGTGGTGGGCAAAAGTTGCGGCCAATAGCTTTGGCAACAGACCAGAATGCTCGGCTACCATTAGGGCAAGAAGCAAGTTTTCTACTCTTAGCCTGCTCAAAATCTAGTTTGGACTGATTAATAACTGCTTTACAATCGTTGCGAGCAAGCTTTGGTGTAGGCAAAAAATGAAGCTAAAGAACTGAAAACAAGCCAATTACGATATGCAACATTCTTCTCTTGAACACCCTTAGCACATTTATTGCAAAACTAAGGTTTAGATAAAGGACGAGATTTTAAAGTGGAGTGTGGAATAAAGGATTCCTTTCCCACAAGAATAATTTCACTGACACGATCTGAGCAAATGTTGACATCAGAAATTTTGAAATAGTAATCTGACCAAGGAAAAGAAATCTCGCAGGTCATCCCATTTTGCATTCTTGTAATGCCAAATAATACGAGGTTGGGAATAGCCATGAGATAAAGGCTCCATTGGAGAAGAGACAATCACCAAGTGGTGATCTCAGGTGCCTAAAGGACAACTCACTTCGACCGTGTACTTAGAAGGTTTTTTTGTGAGAAAAAGATCAAGCGTGTTGGCTGTATGGTTAGGATTATCCGCTATTCTGGTCGGTAAATGAACAATCTGAGTGAGGTCATTAGTAATTGCAAAAGCCTCAGCAACTCGACCAGCTGGGTCGGTGTGACTAGAAAATGGCAGTCAGCTGGAGTTGTGAACATGAAAATCACCAGGGAAAATTACCTCACTGTTAGGAAAGTTGGACTGGAGAAAGTCAAGTTGCAAAGAGAGGAAGTCAAAGAGCTCTAAGTGATTAGTGGAGTTGGGAGAACGGTAGAGACAAAAGATGAATTTGATACACAATGAGGTAGAGAGATTTTAAGCCAGAGAAGATCGAAAAGAGGAGATTCCAAATTACCAAGTCTCTGACAGGGAATGTCGGAACGGACATATGCACAAGTACCACCTTTGGAGCGAAAGGAATCATACAGCGAATAATTTGGGCAAGTGAGATGAGCAATAGTTGAATCAACCGATAACTGAGATTCTGTCAGAAAAAGTACATGGGGTTTGGCAGACTGCAAGGGGAAATGGACATAGTTGAGATTAGAATTGAGACCACGTATATTTGTGAAATGAACTAGGAAGTGTTTGGGTGGTTTAGATCTTTTCGCAGATAAGCTTACTCTATTACTTTGACAATTCCTGGTGTATTCAATAGTAAGAAAAAGAAGGGGGGGACCTTCTGAATGAAGTAATGAAATTTTTGGATATGGTGTACACATGGTAAGAATATACCCAGATCCTTAACATTACGTGGCCTCGACTATCTGGCACTATCTGGCAGAATAGAGGTAGCAAGATTATACGCTAGCTCGTCCGGAAGCCTCCTAGATCGTTACAATAGGTTCGGTCCAGTGTACTAACTAGCGGCAGGCCTGCGAACATCGTTTTAGATCTGTACCCTCAAAATGTAAGGAAGATTGAATCTCGCCATGATGTCTATCATAACCTCGAAAGTCATCAGTTATACTGCATGATGGATGAGATGGGGAAGGGTTGACTGGAACTTAGCTCTGGGAACTAAACATGGGTTCCACCACTTCAAGGCTCCAATAAGCAAAGTGCTGGTATTGCACCAGTTGATGAAAGAGTCATCTACCACCTAGTGTTGCATGGTAACACAGAGGGGCGGCATTCGTGCATGTGGTGTGGGCGCCACACCTCGACCCCTGCTTACGTTGATTCACACTTGGGTGGTCACCCACAGGGTGCTTGCGCATGGGGGTTATACCCAGGATTACTAAAAGTCCCACCGTTGTGAAGGTGCAAGCAGAGGATCTGGCTGTCACAGACCGTTCGGACTTCGCCGAAATTGGGTCCACTTGACTTCAGTGTCATCCGAATATCAGTTCCATAGGCGTTTTAGACTCCCAGGTAGCATGTACAGCTTGTCTAGCATATATGAGAGAATGTCTGTGACAACCTCAAGGATCAACCTAAAAATACTAATACTGGTTGAGGAAGCTTGTCAGCTCCCGTCCTATGTTCCATAGATCATACTCACAGCAAAATGGTTGCAGACAAGGTCCTCGGTAATCCTTTTCTTGACGTATCTTTCCTCTTTTGGTACCATGAGAAATCAATAGTTGTTTAAGAGAAATTAGTGCTCCCTAAGAAGACTGTGTATCTTTCACTACAGGCACAGATTTGGACAGCTAGTTCGCTTGTCCAAGCATAAGGCTCTCATGGTTTCTAATAACCGAGTAATGGCAAATTACAAATTAATTTGAGTGATTCACAAAACAATATTTTTCTCAAAGTTCAACCGAACAATAATCATGTACGGCAAAGGTAACGATTAGTTATAAGTGGGTCGCACCTGAAGCGCGAGCCAAACTTCCATTAGTAGGTTCTTTTCAGAATTAACACTGGGGGGGTCTTGCGATTGTGGTGTGTGTGTGTATGTTTCGAATTGATGGACTTCATTATTTCCGTTTGTTATTCAAGGACCCACAAATTTTATCGAGGACCTCATTCTGGCAGTCCCTAGGTCCTGATAGAATAATTTCTTGGTTGGTAGGACACGAAATTTATCAAGCACAGTGACAATTACCGGTCCAGTTCTGTGGAATATTTCAATACTGTAATTATATTAAAATTCTTAAGCAGTAGAGTCACTTCTCTAAGCAAAAAATCTACACAAAGTACTTCAATAAATGAAAGCACTTCATCTGTCTAGGGTTTGGTTCAGAATCTATTTATTATGAAGAGTTTAAATATCGTACGTTTCGCGGATGTTTTATTTTTTTCGCTTTTTCAGGGATTGTAATCCTGCTATTGCGCAGGCACGAAAAACCAAAGGACCAAACTGAGAAACTGTGTAGGACTTAGAAGCTTACTCGAAAATCCTATACAGATAAAGTGTTTTTATTTGAAACATATAGTCAAGAAACACATCTACATTTAATTTATTTACAATAATAAGTGAACCTAAAACTGGCTTTTATACCGATTTCGGGATTATATTTTACTAAAAAGAGGTTAAAACCAAAGAAAGTATTTTGTATGTGTTAAAAGTTAAGTCTGCTTGTATATCAGAGGTCTATCATGTTGTGTATTCGCTAACGTAACTTACTGAAGGTCATCATTGAGGCTCAGTAGGAACAGCGAACTCTTTTCCCCCATCCCCTTCTTCCTTTATCTTTTGGGCCTCACTTGCGTAATGGCTATTCCGTTCCTTGGTTCTCGCATACAGCATTTTCACAAATTTGAAATTAGTTGCTTTAGAGCACATGTACATGTATAGCCTTATATCCTTTTGCATTTTGAATTTAAAAAAAAACCTGAAATTAGTGTTTTGAGCGCCATCATTTGAAATTTTTCCCTACGTTCCTCCCTCAGGGGGTCGTATACAAAAATTTTGTCTGTGGTTCGTATAATGAGGCTCGGATATTTTGTCTCGTGTTCGAAAATTTATATATGAGCCACCACTGTTGGGAAGGGATAAGACACCGAATAGGTGAGTTGTATGAGCCAGACCTTTGCCAACAAATCGACACTAAACACTCGCCACGTGACCTCGTTGTTGACCCAAAGCAGAGGTTGAATGCACGTGACCTCGGTGGTGTTTTGCTTTGCCGTACTGTGCAGAAAGTATAGAACTATCGGCACACATTAGCAGTAAGATGATTCCTTCGGCCAACTTGAGAAGGTCCGGGTTGCTCACCCGCTGCTTCCAGTGATGACGACACCGTGTCATTATGACTCGGATCCTGTCTGTGCATGCGCGTGTGTGTTCCAGAAACGCTAAGATGCCATCTGGAGCGTGACAGATTACTTTTTATTGTTTTAACGCGTTCGCCAGAACACAGCGAGGGTGCTTTCACTCCAAACACAACAGGCGAGTCTGCAAATTCGATTCAAGTTCTCCCCTCTCCCTCCATCTTCTGGCCGCTGAGGACCACTGTTTTCTCCACAGCCGTGGGAGGGAAGGGTTCGACTGACTGAAGCAACGTCCACTGTAGCTATAGCGGACATTTAGCAGTGGAAGCTCTATGTATTTGCGATTGCCATTAAGAGAAATATGATATTCTGCACTTGTGTACAGAAAAAAAAGAGCATTTTAATAGCTTTAATTATAGACACTGGAAATATATTCAGGAAAGTACCAGTTAATCACTAATAAACGATATACAGGCACAAGAAACTTTCACCTGGCCAGAAAAGCTTTGTGTTTCAGGCCGATATTCCACTTAGATAGCTGAAAGTTGAACCGTAGCTGAGTGGCAGAACAGAATACAGACGCTAAGGGGAAGAACATGTGATTGGGGATCATTTATTCCCCCACACCCCAACATTACTTACTGCAGTGTCCCCCCACACACACCCCAACATTACTTACTGCAGTGTTTCCCCCCCCCACACACACACCCCAAGGATAATACTTTATTTAATCGAAAACATCCTCATCGTGTTTGCTTTCTCATTTTGGAAACAAAGTTGTAAATACCTGAAGAATTTCCCGGAAAGCAATCTTTCGTCGTAGGCAGTCACAAAAATGCAACTTCTAATTTTAAACACTATGGAATGACATACCTTGCTGACGGTAATTGTAGTTGTAGTAGTAGAGTTTTTAGAGCATCAGCGACTAAAGTTATATTGCTCCCTGTATACACTCTGTAAATTGCGTGCGTTCTGTGATCGATTTTCTGTTTGGTGGACAAAAACCCGAATTTTCGGGAGAAAAACCGTGCTACCCCGCCTGAGACTAACTAACTCAGCCACGTTGTGAAAAAGGCCCATAAAATTCCTCACGCCATCGAGGGAACTCCAACTCAAGTCTTTTCCACCCGGTGTGGGGAGAACGGTGATTAACGATTATATCAATTGTGCTACACACAACGGCTTCTAGACGGTTACGCTTCACATGTCGAAGGTGGCAAAATAATGTGTACGAACATCACTTCAGTAAGGTAGGTTTAAATAAAGGTGTCGTTGCTGCTTTAGTTATACATACATTTTTTTGTTGGTTTTACATCAGCATTATAGACCATATTGTGCTAATGTTTTATGTCTGTATAAGGGTCTGTTCACAGACCGATTTGCATCACGGGAAAAGACCGTCCGACGTCCGCCTGAGGTCGCCAAATCTCCGACTGAAGAGACGTTTAAGAATTCGTTTCGTCTCCGACAACATTGAAACCAAAACTCTCCAAGTGAGTGACAAGTGGCGAAGCTGCTATGTTGACGAAATACATATACCGTAAGCTCGGTATTGCAATATATATATATATATATATATATAATTAAAAACGTAAACCTCATAGCATAACTGGTGCACAGTGTTATTACTGTATTACGTATTTTAGTTTAGTGCACTATTTTTAATTATATTGAATTTCAAACAACGCATGCCTCAGGCCAGAGCCGTAAAGCAAAGGACTCAAGGTAGTTGAAATGCTGTGGCCCGGAGGACAACTGTACATTTCATAAGGCGGACAGTTGTCCGCCTTATGAAATGTACAGTTGTCCTCCGGAACAGGACATATCGCCAAATCTGGAACAGGATCTGGAACAGGACATATTGCCAAAGGAGAATATCTTTGTGTATGTTCGATTTAAGTTGTGTGAGGACATTAGGCGCCAACTCAGCGTTGTTATGTGACGTTATGAGAGCTTGAAGAACAGGGTGAATGTCCTCGAAGGGTTTAATTGGGGATCCATCAATCTCTCAGTTGTCCACATCAACGCCAGAACTTGAACTTGATCATTGGGCAACATAGAAGGAGCCTTCAGGGCAGAATGCGCTGGTTCCATAGAAGTTAGTTTTTGTCAGTGACTCTATTGTTGGGGAAACAGGAACTATATTGTGAAAAAAGAACAGGTGGAACAAGACCAAGGTATGTCTGCTAAGGACAAAGGTGATGACGTCGTAGAGTATATATATCATTGTTTAAGGGCACAAAAAGTGTTATTGTTGTACACTTGGCAATAATGACATTAAGAGTAGATCTATAGATTTATTTAACAAGTACAAGCAATGTTGAAAAAAAAGTCGCGAGTTCGAGTTAACTTTGAATGAGTCTGCAGTTCTTCCCAGCCACGATGGGGGGGGGGAGAGTATATGATGAGAGCCTTGTCAACAATTGAACACTGGAAAGATTGTGAAAGGCTCATGGGTTAGAAATTGTCTCAGTGTAGTCTGTGTTTGTTAACAGAAGAGTGCTTCTAGAGGGACAGGACACACTTAAATAGAAAGGGTGCAAGAATATTTGCTGATGCAATCGAGGCAGTGTTAGGCGAGTCGGAAAACTACGAGATTGGGGGGGATACAGAGACTAATAGATTAACAATTGCCACAGAAAGAGGTGAAAGTAATTCTTGCTCTGCTTCTATTGGAACGAACAGCAGCCTGGAAAGCAAGGTGCCAGGGATTTCAAGGAATGTTGGGAATCATCATGGAACTAGGAAATACATGGGCTGTGTTAGGGTAACTAAGAGTAACAGCAGGTGCATGTATACTTGCATGTACACATCAATGCTAGGAGTATAGCACATAAATATGTTGAATTTGAAGTGCTGGTCACGAAATCCAATGCAGATACTGTTGGGATTTCAGAGAAATCATCATCATCATCAGCCATTTCCAATCCACTGCAGGATGAAGGCCTTTCCAGTTCCTTCTGTTTTGTGCAATTATCCTCTCTATATTCAAATTCAAGAATTTGAATATAGAGAGGATAATGTGTACAGGACAGACAAGATAGGAGCGGGAAGGGGTTATGCTCTTAGTTAAGAAGCACATAAAATCTAAGGCAGCGCATCAGGTTGACATGGGTGGCCAGTGCAATTGTTGAGTCAGTTTGGTGTGACATAGGCACTGGGAAGGCAGGGATGAGAGTAGGAGTGTTTTAGTGGGCCAATAAATCAAAATGTCTTATAATGGAAGATTTTAACTTCCCAGATACTGACGGAAACTTGTGGGTTGGTCACTCACACACACTGTTATTGTTGTAGAGTTTTAGGAGCATCAGCGAGTGGCGGATTTCTGCACAGGCGCACGAGGCGCGCGCCTGGGGCCTCTTAAATCGAGGGGGTCTAAAAAAAATAAAATTGTTTCATTTTAAATTTTTACATTCATCTTTATTACCGTTACTGAATAAAACTATAATTTAAGATGAGAAGTTAGTAAACTCTTATGCGAATATCCCTACATATTATATGAAATATTATTAAAGAGGCCTGTGCGCTCTGGATTCATTATGAAACTAAAATTACTGTAACACAGAGCGAAAACGGATACAAAAATAGATTTTGACAAGTTTAATAATGGGAAATATACATATATTAGATTGAGATACATACAAACAAAGCAACTCTTAGATAACGTAATCACCTCCGTGCCTCCGGCTGCCAGATTCCACAGTTCTACGGACTACCGATTTTCACAAAGAAGGTACACCGTTAAGACCCATTGTCTCCTGTTGTGGCTCACCGAGCTATGAATTAGCTAACTTTGTCTCGGGGGCCCCTTTCTCCCCTAGTAGGCAAGACCACCAACACCGTCTCTAACAGTAGTGAATTCATAGAACGGATCAGAACCATATCCATCTCACAAGATCAAATCATGGCATCATTTGATGTAATTTCACTTTTCACCTCCATCCCAGTAGAACTTGCCATCACATGTGCAAAGCAACTCTTAGATAACGATCGAACCCTTGGCAGCAGAACCAAACTAACACCAGACGATATCTCCACCGCCCTCAGACTGTGCTTAACAGGCAGCGCAATCATGTTCAACGATTCCATTTACCAACAAGCACAGCCATGGGTTCCCCAGTTAGTTCGGCCACGGAAAACATTGCGATGGAGGAATTAGAGTCGTGCATTTACAAATGTACCAGATCCCATTATCTTTTGGTGTCGCTACATGGCCGATGTGTTCGTGGTTATCCCTAGAAATTCAGGTGACCGAATCTTAGACCACCTGAATTCTCTGTCGCCTTTCATAAAATTCACCATCGAGCTAGAGTCAGACAACACCATACCATACTTAGACACCCTTGTCCGGCGCGAGGGCACGTGCTTGAAGACAAGTCCATCGTAAACCAATGTGTGCTGGCCAATTTACCAAGTTCCAGTCAGCACGCGCGCGTAGCCATCTTCTTGCCACTGCACGAACCTTGCTAACTCGTGCCTGGACACACCCTAGTTCTGTAAATGAGAGGCGCACCGAAATTGTTAAAGTCAAGGCGGATCTCACGAGGTGTGGCTATCCCATCAATACCCTTGACAGGTGTGACCTACAGACACATGGCCACGTAGCGACCAACAGAAACATCCAAGGTAATGATTGAGCCGCGAGCGCCTTTATCCCATACTACCCAAACCTATCACAACAGGTTTGTAGAGTCTTAAAATCACATGGGATAAAATGCAGAAAATGACGATCCCTCATCTCTAAGGTAAAAACACCTGTCCCCACCTTACTACAAAGCGGATTGGTCTACCGCATCTCTTGCGGTGACTGCACTAGCTGCTACATCGGGGAAACTGGGGGACGGCTCGAAAGGGGTGCTAAGAATCCCCGGGTGGCAAAAACTTTCATTAGGAAAAATAGAAACATGGAACGTTAGGACCTTATAATAAAGCTGGGAAACTGGCAAAGTGACTAGAGAAATGAAACGTTGTGAAATAGAAATTCTCGGTTTAAGTGAGACCAGATAGATTAACTCAAGAGGCATGACGTAGCCGAGTGGTTAGGAGCGAGAGTACATAGCACGCGTTCCTTGAGTGGACCGGCGTTCAAGCCCGTGACTACTAAATACGATAAATATTTGTATTGACGATTTATTGTAAACTCTATCGACTTTGTTGTCGTGCCGAAGTATAAACAGAAATTTAATCTGCCATTCCGATGGTATGGTCTTGTACTACTCTGGGACAGGTGACAATATACAGAAAAACCGTGTAGGAATCATGATCCACGATTCACTGAAGAAATCAGTAGCTAATTTTATTCCAGATTCGGATCGCATCATTACGCTACAACTGCAGGGTAACCCAGTTAATGTCAATGCGATACACCTATACCCGATATGCATCTACAGCGGATAAGAGTGATGGTATTATTGAATAATTCTACAGGCAATTGAAAGACATCACAAGTAATACCAAAAAACAGGGAGTAAATATCATAATGGGAGACTTTAATACCAAAATCAGCAAAGGAAAGGTACTTGACATTGTGGGTGATTTTAGATTGGGTTTACGAAATGAACGAGGAGATTGGCTCATACAGTTCTGTCAAGAGAAGAGCATGGCAATAACAAGACAGCGCTATACTTGGAAATCCCCTCAAGACAAACCAGGGACTAAAGTTATAAATCAGATTGACTTCACACTGATAAATAAGCGTTTTAGGAATAGTTTTAAAGGAGCCAAAACTTATCCTAGTGCGGATGCTGATTCCGATCATAACTTATTAACAGCTGCTATTAAAATAAGGTTGAGATCCATTAGGAAAGGAAATAAGACAAGCAGATTAAATTGTGAAAAACTCAAGGTCTCAACTGCGAAAGAAAAACTGAGTAAAGAGCTGAACATAAAATTAAACAACAGAGTAAGAGCTGAAGATGTAAATGACGAATGGGAGGAGTTTGGTAAGATCATTATCAGTACTGGAAAAGAAATTCTAAGTGATGAAAAACAACCTGCAAAAAAAGCAGTGGATGATAGAAGAGATCCTAAACCTAATGGATGAAAGAAGGCAGTTCAAAAATATCACCAGATCAAAAAAAAAAAAAAATGATAAAGAGGAAAATTAAGGAAGCAAAAGAAGAGTGGGTGCTAGAAAAATCAACAGAGATAGAATTAGAACGAAGACATGATAATTTCCATTTATTATAAGCTAAAAGAATTAACAGGAAATACAAACAGAAGGATGCCATACACAATAAAGAATGCCCAGAATCAATTAGTTTTAAGAGGTGATGACAGAAAGAAGATGTGGGAAACTTACATCAAGATGCTTTTTGATGATGCCACACAGGATGTAAATGTTGAAATACCAATGGTGGAAGGCCTTGAAATTCTATAGTCTGAAGTAAAATATGCTTTGGGAGGGGCAAAAACTGGCGAGGCAGTTGGCCCAGATAATATCCCAATTGAAACAGTGAAACTTCTAGATGAAGTTTCACAAAGATCTAACCAAAATGTTCAATAAAATATATCTAAATGGAACACTACCTAACGATTGGTTGAGGTCCTCGTTCATCCCTCTTCCAAAGAAGAGCAACATCACCTCATGCAATGATTTTCGTCTTATTAGTCTGATGAGCCACATGTTGAAGCTGCTGCTTTTTTTTTTTTTTTATGAAAATTCCAAACATGATAGGTTTTTTTTTTTTTTTTTTTTTGTAGTTGTTGGCGCATCGGCTTCTGTGGCCATAATGCACCTCCCAAGGTTTTTGCAGTACTTTGATCCAAGCCCGAGGCGGGATTCGAACCCGCGACCTTTGGGTTGCTAGGCAGGTACTTTACCCACCCGGCTAGCCCGGTCGGCAAACATGATAGGTATCAAAACCTATAGTACTTAGTACCGTGCATGAGTTGAAGCCGGAAACTTTGCTCTAGAGACTAAACATGGGTTTCACCACTTCAAGTCTCCAATAAGCAAAGTGGTGGTATTGCACCTTTTGATGAGAGTCATCTACCACCTTACGGATAATCCAAAACAGGATTTACAAAAAAATTTGAATCAGTAATCTCTGACACCAATTTGGATTCCGAAGCGAGCTAGGCACAAGAGAAGCTCTCCTAGGTATAAACGTGTTGTTACTAAATGTAGAGAACACCAGAAGACAGTATTCATCTGCTTCATAAACTTTGAACAGGTTTTCGATACGGTACAACATGTAAAGCTTATAGTAGCACTTAAAAAGCTAGATCTTGATGGACGGGACATCAGACGCATCAAAGAAATCTACTGGAATCAAACAGCCACTGTAAGTGTCAGTGTCGAAGAGGGTGAAACTGACGAGATCAATATAAAAAGAGGGGTTAGGCAGGGTTGTATTCTGTCCGCCCATGCTATTTAACATCTACTCGGAAATTATTTTCCAAAACGCATTGTGGAAAAGAAAAGAAGGAATTAAAATAAATGGTCAGCTGATAAATAACATACGATACGCTGACGATACTGCTATATTCGCAGAAAATATAGAAGACCTTCAATTGGTTTTGGACTGTATTAACAACAAATGTAATGATATCGATTTTAGAATCAATGTCAACAAGAACAAATACATGACTGCGAGTAATCTCCAGTAAGCAAGTCCAGGTATTATTGAATGGAGCTCCAATAGAGTGACTCGTTTTAAATATCTTGGTAGTTGGCTAAATTCTGATTTAGATCCGGAAGCAAAATAAAAACAAAAGAATAGAAGTTTCGAGAAATGCTTTTACAAAATACAGAACAATGTTGTGTCACAAAGCTCTAGATCTGTCAATCAGACTGAAATTCGTTAGGTGCTATGCGTGGTCCATACTATTATACGGAGTTTAAACTTGGACGCTGAAAACTTCAAGCATGAACGAAATAGAGGTCTTCGAAATGTGTATCTACAGCTAAAAATATCTTGGATAGACAGAATCACCAACATTGAAGTCTTGAAAAGAGCAGGAAGAAACCGTGAATTGTTGAGCTTAGTGAAGAGAAGGAAAACTGCCTACCTGGGACACCTCCTTAGAAATGTGAAATATAAATTGCATCAAGTAATAATAGAGGGGAAAACAGAGGGAAAGGGAGGAGTGGGGAGGAGGAAACTTTCTTGGCTGAAAAACATCTGCAGCTGGACTGGCAGATCAGTTGAGGATCTTTTTCATCTCGCCCAAGACAGAGAGAAGTACAGTGTGGTGATCGCCAACCTCCAATGGGAGACGGCATCAAAATAAAAAGATTAAGAAAGGGATTTTTTTTTTTTTTGAAAAGTGGTTTTGCACGTTTGCTTGAGTTGGGTGCAAAATATTGGCGTATCAGACCAGACAGTCCCATATCCCAAAAAGTGCAGCCATTATCAACCCACTGCAGGATGGAAGCCTCCTCAACAATTCATGTTAAGGGAAATGGACCATAATCTGCCACGCTGGTCCAGTGCGGGTTGGCAGATCGACCGTATTCAGCAGTCAGGGGCTTGAACCCCGGTCTACTCAAAGAGCGTGTGCTATTGTACTCCCGCTCATATCCCAATGCATCCCTATCCTGTCAATTGCGAACGGGATATCCTATTACTTAGTAATGCCCGTGACTGAGAGGAGTAGTGTACTTACCTACAATAGGATTACAAAGCGTTCTTAATGCTTTAATATGGAAAAAGAAGACGATCCCAACAGAGATTCGAGGGGAAGTGTGATTGTGGGCACCCATGCAGACATGGCATTTTCAGGCATGTTTTCAATTTGTCTGTACTGTTGTTTCAATTTGTCTGTACTAAACTGTGACTTTGAGGTTTATCAAATTATTTCTTACCGGCTTAAAAAATTACTTGCTTTTTAAATCACGGTTATTTATTAAGATAATTTATTTTAAGGAAATACTTTTTATAACGGGCGGATAGCAAATGTGGATTGAGTTCTGATGTTATTCGGGTGATTTACATGTTAATTTGACCAAGTAAATTGCTCGCTTGCTTGCTTTTATGAAGAATTTAACTATTTTAAAAATAAATAAAAATCCATGGAGATCTCTTCGCGTTCTTTTGCGGCAGAAGGTTGTAACTTTTACAAAGCATGTGATAACGGCATATATGAAATTTAATTCCAACTTGAAGCATACATAGTTCATAAAACGAATTTCAATGGTTTAAATGTTTCTAATAATATATATCTGGTTTAGGGGCTAGAATGTATCCTCATAGTTTCTAGAGAGGGAAAAGAACTTTGTTAGTTTGCTGAATATTTTGATCCTGTATTATCTTGAGTCCTTGAGACACGAGAAATTACAGTAGAACCTTAATTATCAATGCTAATGATGGGTACAGTTCTTTGTAAAGAAACTGTACGATTTGTATGTCCTGTATTGTATATACAAAATAGTACTATACAGGGGCGGTCCCAGTTAGGGGTTATAACCCTTCCTTTATGAACAAAATAATGCAGATTTTTTTTTTTTTTTTGTTACATGATGAATGATTATAATTGAATGATTCCCCGGAATGTTGCTTTAGCTTCCCCTTTAAATGCTTTAGTTGCTCTCTTTAGAAAACTTGGGATTACCCATGGTAATGTACTAGCAAGCCATAGAGTACACAAGAGAAATTTATCTATGTATGTAACTTAATATTACATTTCTTTTTAAAAAGATAAAATTAACTTACAAAAAGTAATGGATATTAGCGGTTTTTTTTTTTTTTTTTTTTTTTTTTTTCAGTTGACTGTGTGCGTGTAAATACAAAATGACACGTTTACATTAGGAAGTTCGTGCACTGTGGACCCATGGTATATTTATTTAATAAATAATGGAATAGTTTTCCAGGAAGATGCTGAAATTTTATCAAAAAAAATTGGTTAGGGAAGGTATTGTTTAGGGAACGCAAGTTATTGCGTTCTGTCCGACTTCGTGCCTTCTTCGTCAGAGAATACAGAACAAACTCTATATGCCTGTCAACTTGTTCTTCGCCGATGTCCAGGCAACATCCCATGTTCTGCGTCCACTAGCATCAAAGCGCTTCTTCCTCCTCATAAAGAACCACCACTTCAAGAATAATGGAATTGATTGTTATGTCACGTATCATCAAAGAGTTGGTAGGTATTCTTGAGTGAGTGATTCCCGTAGTTGCTGCCACTGTAAAATCTTTACTGATCAATGGCCAATGCATTAATTAGAGGTTGGCGACATCAGAACTGCTAAATTCGCACGCGGCACACTTAGAAATACTGAGTTTCTAGTGGTTCTGTGGGAGTAGCTATTGACTGCATTGGGGACTGCACGAGTCATCAAAAGCAGAGATAAATGTTGAGCAGTTTCTTATTATCCTTAAGCGCATCAGCTGAAGTAATATATGTAGTGTTGCAGGCTATGGCAAGGGTCTGTAATCAGTAGGTATCACCGGGAAAAACTCCGAGTGACAAGCAAATGGGCCGAAGGTTTCTTTCCAAGTGTAGGAACATGTAGAAGCAAGTCGTCTACTTTCCGGGATTAGCACCTTATGGAGCGTAAATAACTCATGCAAGTTAAGGAGAGCGCACTCAGTAAAAAAGCGTGTATTAGCCGTCAGGCAGTGCTGACCGGTTACCACACCACTGCAGGTTAACATACCAGAATCAATTTTAATTTAAGTGTGGTAGTTATTGACGCCATTACTTAAGTTTTATGTTGGATATTGAAGCTTTAATTTCAAAGATTTACGTAGCACGTGCAATATGAAAAGAAAGAGGGACATTGTATTCAAACAGGAATACTGTGAAAAAATGTTGGCAAGAAACAATATTTCTCAGCATTATTCATTCTATTATCTCAGAGTAACAAAAAAGTCTTTTCTCCTGTACTTTCGCTATTTATGGAAATTAGTCCATGTTTTTTGTTAATTGATTTTCAGTCTTTTTAGAAACGTCATTGAAAGTTTCTAGATTCATTCCATGTGTTGAAAAAATCTCTCTTGATGCCTTTTTAATTCATTAAATAAATTATAATATTCACAAATTTTTTCTTACTGGAACAACATAAAATGTTCCTTAAAAGAAAAAAAACATTTTCCATGGGGATTAATTCCTCATATGAAGAACTGCAACTTGAAGATGTGAATGCGTATATTCTTCACAATTCTCACATAAAGACTAACTTATTTTCTGGCTTTGGTAGCCTTCCTAGGATAACCTACCCAACCGCGAGTTCCACGTAACCACAATACCGAGAACTCATTCTAGGCAACTGATTCCTCTTGTGTCCACAGTCAGTATGAAGATTAACGAGTTTTTCCGGCGCATAAAATAGACGCTGGTCAATCTGTCTCTACGTGTGCGTGCCTTAGGGCAGTGCTACTCAAAGTGTGGTCCGCGGGCCGGTGCCGGTCCCGGACGATCGTCCCTTACCAGTCCGCGAGATTTGTATTTTATCGTACCTTACCGGTCCGCGACGGACTGGAAACAAAAGAAACTGGTCCTTCATCACAGATAGTGTGAGAAGCACTTCCCTAGGGTACTTTCGAGCAGAACAGTCACTTCATGCTTGATAAGAAACATTTCAGCTCAGCACGAGCATCAGTGCCGGATTTACATATGGGCTGAGCGGGCTACAGTCCAGGGCCTCATAACTAGGAGGGCCTCGGCCTCCTGCCAAAAAAAAAAAAAATAAATAAATAAATAAATAAATAAAAAAAATTACCATTAATTTTATTTCATTTGTAACGATAAAAATCAGGGGCGTACCTAGGCCAAAATAATGTGTAAGCACAAATCCAAAATTCAGGAACACATTGATGGAAGTGCCGAACGCACTCACCCTTGAATTCTTGATTTTACTATCTAGGCCAAGTTGCTTAGTAACTTTAAACACGCGACCTCTGAGTCTATGACTGTATAACAGTCACACGAGTGCGTATTATTGTTAAGTAAAGTTCGTGGAGGCTTTAAAGCTACTCAGAATCAAATGATAAAGTCAGCTATGAAGCAATACAAGCGTTCAGATCACCGTCTATCATTATAGCGTGCGTTTTGAGAACAAGTAAGGATTCTTTTATATCATTGTGAATCACAATAATATTTAATTTTCACTTTTTGTGAAAATAATAATGAGTAACCGATATGAAAGTGGTGCTAGTAAACGAAAGCGACAAAACGAATAGAAGGAAATACTCAAGCGTTTAAAGCCAATCCCATCATATGGCTTTGTGCAGCAGGCAGAAACAGCCCTACATAATCCCTCAGATACAGAACATTCGTGCTTACAAACAAGAAAATCAAGCAGACTACACTAAGCAGTCTGAGCAGACTGAAGAACAACCAGTTTATATACGGAACACAGCCTCCCAAGAACTTCAAGGAGAACTGTTGTCAGCAACCACCACTACAAGTACAGAAACTTCTGGAGAAAGTGACAATGAAGTGACAGGACCTACAGCCAAAGAATTAACACAATGTGCTGACGGAACATGCCACGAGATAGTTACACCAAAAGAAGCAGTTCAAGTTCATTGCCGTCTCAAAGACTTCGAAAGCAAAGCAAATGATCTCAGCGAAAACCCTAGCATTGCAGACACAAAAATACCACTGTTCATGTTACTAGTGATTTCAGAGACAGTGACGTAGTTTTATGGACACATTGAATAACGAGGAAATATCATTCTGGATTGAGAAAGGTCCATGGGAATGTCAGCACTGGGATGGATCTTTTACCAATTCGAAGCAAACATAAAAACCAAGCCTGGTTCTGCTCAAAGAATTTATTCCATTCCACCGAAGTAAATGGAGAAACCTACCCTTGAGAATGGCTAGTATATTCTCCCCCAAAAAAAAGGAAAACACACGGAAATTCTAAAAATCATATGAACTCTATGCTAACATACTTAACAAGAACGCGTGGTCAAATCAAAAAACTCTAAGAGCAAATGAAAGCAGAGCAGGATTACTGGAGGCACGTACTTCAGCGAGTTATTGCAGTGATTTCCCTTTTGGGAGAACGTGGCTTGGCATTTAGGGAAGATGATGAAACATTTGGTTCGCCAAACAATGGTAATTTTCTTGGATTGCTTGAATTAATTGCCAAATTTGATCCCTTCCTGTGTGGTCACATAAAACCATATGTGAAGAGGTTATCCAGTTGATGGCTAATAAAGTTCGAGAATCAATACTGAACGACATCAAACAAGCAAGTTATTTTAGTTTATCAGTCGGTTCAACCCCTTATGTTTGCCATGTTGATCAACTTACTGTCACTGTTAGATATGTTTCTCCCAGTGATGGATTACGTTAAGTTGAACGCTTTCTGAGTTTTTTTTTTTTTTAACTGAAAGATCACACCGGTGAAAGTATGGCTCAGTATCAGTACTCAGCTGATACTGAACTACTTCAGTGAACTTGAAATAGATTTCAGTAAATGTAGAGAACAATCATATGACAATGCAGCCAATATGACTGGAAAGTATAACGGCGTTGAACAAAAAATTCTGGAAAGGAACAAGTTTACAAAGTTTATTCCATGCGCTGGACATTCCCTAAATCTAATTGGACGAACCGCAGTTGACTCGTGCCTGGATGCAGTGAATTTTTTTGGCACACTAAATGAGCTTTATTGTTTTTTCTCAGCTTCTACAAAAAGATGGGCAATGCTAAAAAATTTCTTGCCTCCTGAGTCAAAAGTTCCTAAACATTTATCCGACACAAGATGGAAGGCTCACGCCAAAGCTACTGTAGCTATTAGCGAAAGTTATGCTAACATTATTGACGCCCTCAGTATTTACTGTGATGAAACTGAAAAAAGAAATACTAGACGACAGACTGGAAATCTTCTGCAGAAAATGAAAGAATTTGAATTCATTTTCATGCTTAACCTCTGGACACATTTGCTAGATCAATTTCATAAAGTTAACAAAGCACTCCAAAGTTCGCAAATTTCATGAGTGCATGTGCAAATATTTACAGCTCACCACTGCAGTTCGTATCAAACACTCGGGCTAATTTTGATGAAACTGAACAGCAAGCAAAATTTACTCTACCGGATGTAGGCAGAGAGTACGAAAAAAAAAAAAAAAAAAAAACAATGATGGGACAGCACCCGAAGCCTTAGACAAACTTTCTCCAAGAGACAAGTTTAGGGTAAATTCATTTATCCCTGTCATGGATGCTACTGAAGACAACCTAGACAGAAGTGCAACAGTGTATAGGCGTGTACCTGGCAATTTTTCGTTTTTGGTGAACCTGCAAGCAACCAAGGAACAGATTCACAATGGAGTCGAGATGTTGATGCAAGAGAATACCAAAGGATGTTGACCTTAGTCTAGTCGACGAACTCTTGCACTTCCACATGTACGTCAAACATGCTCACCCTGTAAAAGGAATTTCAGCCACCAAGATATGTATCAAATAATATTCCAGGAGAAATTTCGGACAGCTTTTCCAAATGCGGAAACAATTTTCAGATTGTTCCTGTGTTTAATGGTTACTAATATACTGGGAAAGATCATTTTCTAGACTAAATAGGATAAAGAATGATCTACGGTCAACAATGTCCCAAGATCGACTGTCTGATCTAAGCATTCTCTGCATAGAAAATGATAAACTGCGACTTACTGATTTTAATGATATAATTGCATCCAAAAAAGCTCGAAAGAAACTCTTCTGACATTGTATATAGGTTTTTGGTTTGGTTTTTTTTTTAGGAGCATTAGCAACTAAGGCCATATTGCTCCGGGGATATGCGGTGGTCATTCCCTGAACTTTCCACATGCTCCGTATTTGGTGGTCACGGGCTCGAACCCCAGTCTAATCAAGGAGCGCGTGCTACGCACTGCTGCTGCTGCTCCTTCTCACTTAGCTACGGAGGCGCCACACATTGTATATAGTGTAATGTTATAACATGGCTATGATTCCGCTATGAATGTTCTGTGTGAACGTCTTCATTAATTTCATACTTTTGTAAACTTATTAAAGGTTATAATTTTATAAACAATCTTTTTTATCTATGCTACAATTTCAGCAATGTTCTACTTTCATTGAGTAGATAAAGAATAGAACGAGGTTTTGCTTCTCATGATCAGATGCTATTAAATTTAGGCCAGGTGTCCTAGCCCAGGGCCTCCAGTTGCTTTAATCCAGCACTGAGGAGCATACACGAATATCATCACCACAATACCAAAAATATTATCATTAACCTTTAAATATGGTTAATGCTAATATTCTTGCCAAAATGATTAGTTGCAAGTGTCCCTAAAATATACGTTTAAAATAAATAAATAAAATACATTTTCTGTTTGTACTCTGGACGGCCACACGGCCAGTCAGAACGCATATACTTCTGCACTCTACGCTAATCACTCGGCTACGAGTTCCTCTTAACCACTTTTAACCACCCTCTTAACCACTCCTTAACCACTTTTAACCACTCCTCTTAACCACTTCACTGAGGAACTTAACTACCTTTAGGTAGTTAAGTTAAGTTCCTCAGTTAAGTTCCTTAACTACCTTTAGGTAGTTAAGTTCCTCAGGTAGCTAACAAACTAAAATGAATATTTTGCATCGACATTCACAGATGAGGAGTTATGCAGCGAGGGGAATGCCAGAGGTGTATTCAACTCTGGCAGTAAGCTAGAGAATCTTGTAATAACTGAGGGTAAAGTGGAGGAGAAATTGTTGAAGACAAACACAAGAAAGGCACCTGGGGTGGATGGGATCTATCCAGTTATATTAAAGGAGGCAGCAAAGGAAGTAAGCAAACCCTTAGCCATAATTATGAGAGCTTCATTGGACTCAGGGGAGGTACCCACAGACTGGAGATGTGCAAATGTGACCCCAATTCACAAAGAAGGATCAAAGGCTGACACAAGTAATTATAGACCTGTGAGTTTAACTTCTGTTCCAAGAAAATTAATGGAGGCACTGGTTAAAGAAGCACTGCAGGATCATCTAGACAAGACTTCAATTATAGCTCGGACACAGCATGCTTTTGTTAAGTGGAAGTCTTGCCTGACCAATTTGATTGGCTACTATGATGCAGTCACAAAAGAACTGGATGCAGGGAATAACTTTGATATTATATATTTGGATCTTAGAAAGGCTTTTGGTATTGATGCACATGGAAGACTTCTCACAAATTGGAGCAGTGTGATATTGGAAGCAAATTGCTGTTATGGATAAAGGGGTGGTTGAGGGGGAGAAGACAGAGAGTGGTAATCAACTGACACTGCTCATCGTGGACTAATGTTATCAGTGGAGTCCCTCAGGGTTCAGTGTTAGGTCCATTATCGTTTTCTGTATTTATAAATGATATTGATGATGGTATATCAAGCATAATGTCCAAGTTTTCAGACGATACGAAGGTTCGCAGGGTTGTCAAGGACACTACTGACACTATGCTGCTGCAACAGGATCTGGAAAGGTTGAGCAGATTGGCTGAGAGGTGGCAAATGAAGTTTAACATTGACAAATGTAAAGTGCTACATATGGGAAACAGCAACCCCAGAGCAACGTAACAACTCTGTGGTACTACAATGAAAGTGGTAGAGAATGAAAGGGACCTGGGGGTGGTTGTACAGGCAGATATGAAGTTCTCTGAGCAGTGCAGATGGGCTGCAAGAGTAGCTCATGGTGTATTGTCAATGATATATAGGAATTTTTCCAGCAGGGATAAGGAGGTGATTATTCCCTTGTATAAGGCAATGGTCAGGCCACACCAATGAGGCCTCCAGACATGTACTGTATACATGTCTGGAGGCCTCATTTCAAGAAGGATGTAGAGCTGCTGGAACGAGTACAGAGAAGGGCAACAAGATTAGTGAATGGAACAAAGGGGTGCTCTTACGAAGAAAGGCTTAAGTTTTGCAAATTACAGTGTCTGGAGACTAGGCACCAGCGAGGTGATCTGATAGAGGTGTATAAAGCCTTGAATGGTTTGAGCATGCTCAATGCTGATGGGATTCTTCCTCTTGATCAGAATAATCACCTGAGAGGGCATAAATTCAAATTGAGGAAAGATAGATGTAGGATAGACGTGCGGAAATTTGCCTTTAGCCAGCGGGTGGTTGGTTGGTGGAACAGACTTCCATCCCTTGTTGTGGGAGTTGATAGCCTAAATAAGTTTAAGGCTCAGCTGGACAGGTATTTCGAACGAACAGAGGGGTGAAGTGGAAGTGGTTTTTTTTTTTTTTTTTGGCTGATGCTGCATAAGCTTGCTTTCTTGCATCAAATGCCTCTACTAATGCTAATGCTAAGTGTCACTAAAAAGTTTCACTCAAAATAGTCTCACTCAAAAGTTTCCAAGAATATTTCCCTCTTAACCTGTTTTACGGCCTATTTGCCCTTGCGCTGTTTTTTTTTTTTTTATGAAAACCCCAACCACGAGAGGTATTAGAACCTATAGTACTTAGTACCGTGCTTGGCTTGGAGGTTGGGAAAACGAAAGAAGATATTTGTTTATATTAAACTTGAACTTCTGTAGACTGTAATTTTCAGGAAAGACATACGCAGGAAGATTGTTCCAGAAAACGGCAGTTAAATGAATAAATGAGGAAGATGAAAAGATGGTTCTGTGAGTTTGAAGTTGGACAGTAAATGGTTGGCTGGTGGCGGCACGTGTTCGGACTGTTTTGAAAGAGAGAGAGCAGGAATTATAGAAGCTAATTCAGAAGAACAGTGCCCATGGAAGTATCTGTAGAAAAAGCATGCAGCAGAAACAGTACGTCTATGAGACAGCGAGAGGAGAGACTCTGTTAGGGAAGAGTCATTAATTAACCTAACTGCCCTCTTCTGAATGGAATATAGAAGCCTGAGAGAGGTTTTGGGGGCACCGCCGCAGATGTGAGAACAATATTCCATGATAGGGCGGATTTGCGATTTGTACAGAGTGAACAGCTGTTTGGAAGAAAAGTAACGCCCAGAGCGAAAGCGCAAACGACAACAACAATAAACAACACTACCTCTTGGCTTCACTAATAAATGATGAGCACGCGCACACCGAAACAAACTGCACGTTTGGTCTCCATCAATAGCACATTCGCGACTAGCACAATGGTTGTGATAACTGTCCTTCTGCACCATGAGCGGCAGTAATGGGTTCGAATTTTCTAGAAATAGGAGGAAGTTTTATGAGCTTTCATGCCGTGGTCGTGTTAGTCAGGCAACGGTAATATCGTTTTGTTTTTTTTTTTGTTTTTTTTTTATCTTTTTCGGAAACTCGGAATTTTTATTCAAACGAAAATGGTAAACCGTTCATAGAAACGGGCAATTGCTAGACACAATACACTCACGTCTCATGGTCTTAATCGCCTTGGCGCAAATGGCAATATCCACCGGCAGTGTCTCTGTGTACCATCAGCAGATTCAGTTGCCAACCCCTGCCATCCAGATGGCAACAGTGGTGAACAGTTTTTGTTCACCACAACAGGTTTAACAAACAGTTTTGTTAAAAATGTTAGGAGTTTACTTGATATCTTCTCCATTTCTGTTAATTTTTCTCCCTCCACGCACTTCCCCCAGTATATCCTTCCGTATATTAGGAAGGAGATGTAATTATCAAACAGATTTAAATCAATATAAGCAAAAATCGAAAGAACACACGGCATAAAATGAGAGGCAGAACCGATGATAGTCTCAATGGCGTCCATGACAACTTAATCGATCCCCAAAAAGCAAGAGAAAGCAACACTCTTGTTGCCTCTTTAACATGCCGCTGTAGAAGACAGTCATCAAATAAATCCAAAATAGTCTTACTAGTGTATGAGTGACCAATCCACAAGTTCCAGTCAATATCTGAAAAAAGTTAAATTCCCTCATTCTAAGACCTAAGACATTCCAAGACCTACAGTAAATATTCTTATCCCACGTATTTCAATAAATATAAATGTCATATGAAACGCGGCATTAACAAATCTCACATCCCCGCCCACATTTAGTCCACTGAAGAACAATGTTTGCACTACAGGCATCGGGGGGAGGGCAGAGGTGGACATATGCCCCCTTAACCATGCGTATATATTCTTAGATCTATCAAAAAAACACTCAAAAAACTTGTCGTCATGCCCCCCCCCTTACGATGATACCTGGATAAGATAGTGACAGGCATGACTTGTGACTTAACACTTACGCATTTCAGAAAATAATTCAACCAACAAATACACCCACCTCTAGAAAAAAAAAATAAAATAAAATAAATAATAACAATGAACCTTCCAGGCTTCCACTGTTAAATGTAAAACTGCTTCGCCGCCCACCATAGACACTATTAAACCTCTCACCAACGATAATATTAAACCTCCCACAAAAGGTGATATTCAACCTCCAGAGATGACTCGTGTATTCACTGACCTGTTATTTGATCTCGGCTATGAAATGTTTAACCTCCCACATTTCGTGGGCTTTCGCTAACGGACCGACATCAGTCATCGTCATTCGTATAGTCGCACTACACTAACTGAACAGTGTTCCAATTATGACCCCAAGACGCCGGTCAAGGACAGTAATTACTGGACATTAAAGCGAAGAGATTACGGACACCGCGGAGCCACATTGGTGTGCGTATAATCGGAAAACACGACCTCCCCCTTCAGTTTCCTCTTCGCTTTTAATCTATTCGTGTTCCCTCAAATAGTGAAAGCACGCGCCAACCAAAACCAGGCACAAGCTAAATCTAAACTGCGAACACGCTTCTGGTAAATGAAGAACACGACCCGACAAAGAGTTGTGGATGGAACTGGACAGAGGTTTCAGCTATTCAGAAATTGATGTTACTATGGCAACACATAAACCGACTTTCCTTTAGTGGATTTGAGTTCTCCAGAGTTCTCTGGAAGATGGCGCTACAGGCGAACGCCAATCTTTCATAGAATACAGTATTTTTGTTTGGAGTTATTATAACGGATTTTTATTTAAAGATGCAACAAAGGACTCTTCACCTACCAAAAGAGTCTTCAAGGTTCAGGTTCAACTTCTCTGTCTAATAGAAGAAAAAAAAAATTTTTTTTCCCTTTTTTGCGCGAAGAGCCACATAGTATTTAAGTCCATATTTACTATTAGGACCAGAATACCATAACTACAGCTGTTTTTTTTTTTTTTTTTAGCCTATCTTCCTAAAACGGAAAAGGAACTTAAGAGATCACAATGTGCGTCACTAATAACACTTGTGTTCCCAGATTGATCGAAAAGTTGCTAGAGTATCCTAAGATTTTATGTAGATTATCCTAGCATTCTACATAATATGCTTGAGTATCCTAGCCTTTTATGTAGATTCTTATCTTGAACAGCCCGCTGCTAAGATTATAAATACTAGTGAATTTAGAACTTAATATTCACGTGTTTACAGTATTTTAATCCGATGAAGGCTGCCACCCAGCCGAAAGCTAATTTATTTACTGTAGTTTTATCAATGCTCTGTGTAACAAATAAAAATAAATTTTCGCATAATTTACATTATATAGGGGGATGAGATGCCCCAGTGTATTCCGGAGGAGGTGCAAGTATTTCTATTTCGGTCGATTAAATTTCTAGGCTCCCTTAATTACGTACATAATAATTACACAAAATATATCTACAATTATTTTTCGGCACCCCAGGCAGGATTCCGATGACGCCCTAAGTTTTTTTTTTTTTTTTTTTTTTTTGCAAGTTTGACAGCCGGACATTGCTTTGAAAATAGGTTAGATAATTTTCGAAGAATTTTAGTACTTAAATATTTTGGTGCCTATGTTTTGAGATCCTTTAAACTTTTATTTAAATATATAAACTTTAAAATTTTATGCAACTTTTGGTTCATCTGCAGATTGAAAAGACATGATTATAATAATGATGTATCAGTTTCATGATATTAACAAACATAAAAAAATTAACAATAATAGTAAATGAAAATGCACTGTGCACTCTAAATGTACTAAAAATGGAAAGGAAAAACAGATAAAAGGAAACAAAATGACAAACTGAAGAAGATTATGAACACAAGCGATACACTACAAATATCTCGGAAGAATCATGCCAAACAAGAACCACATACAGAAAGCAATTTGGGCAAGAATCCCGGTGCGGTGGGGAACAGAACCTTCCATGCACTCCAAAAATTGTTCTCATCTAGTAGTCTATCACATAAAGCAAAAGATGAGATATAGAAGACCATCAGTAGCGATGCATTGGTTGGAAATAATATTTACGCAGTGCACCGTTCATTTCACTAAATGTAGAATGGAAAGGACTGAGTTCTTGGTTGCTGTCTTTTCTGCGACAAAATACAAATCTGAAGTATTTTATTCTCTTTCAACAAACGGGATTCAAAGAAAGATGCACAGTACGAGTTCCACAATGCATACGCAAAAAATGCACAGTTTTTAACTAGAAAAAAGAGCGCTTACTAAATTAGGCAGAAAGGTGACAAGCATTACTAGGGCAAGAGCAGTAGAACCGCAAATACAGTGTATATAATTGCTACCAGATCGTGTTCTCTGGTAGTAAAGTTATGAATTTATATACGGCTCTGCTTTAACTTAAAAATATAGCACATTTTTCAATTTTTAAAGAATGAACGGGAACTATGTGAGGGTTACATAAAAGTGGGCTACGGGAAATACGTGACAGGGAACCTCCGTTTCACTTGTTTTTAGCAGGAATCGGCTTAGGTACGTTGACTTCTCTTGCTCCTCTCAGTCGAAGAGTTATATCCATTGTATATCTGAAGCATAATTACATAATTATTATGAAATAAGCAGTAATTACATGTTCCCTGAAGTGGTGCTTATCTTTCTTAGGGCCTTGTACCAGCACAACTGTTAACTCTTACTTAAAGGATGGAATCTTAAAGCGGGAGTATTATTAGATGACTTCTACTAACACACGCATAACCACAATGGGACAGTGGAAGCTTAATTTAACCTGAAAAAAATCTGGACTTTCTCATTTGCTTTTTGGACTTATTCCTACTCTCTTCAAACTTAAGACCCTCGTTCAGCTGCACCGCCTGGGTGCCATATGATGACACATCACTCAGGCACAGGAAAGTTCTTGATTTCTTTACCCATTCTCCTGATGGGATACAAACTTTGGAGTGCCAACATCAATTTTCATCTGCTGGAATAAGCAAATGGATAGAGTTTATTGACTGCGATCAGTTTTAAAGGGAAGAGAATTGCAGAACTCATATATTTAGAGTTGATAAATAAATAAACTTTAAATAAATAAACTCTAAATAAATCTTTAATCACCTATTTAAATAAATAAACTCTATAAATCTGTGTATTCCAGCTGAAGAAAGTTAATTAAAGTTTGTAACGTTATCAAAATTTTTAAGTCGACATTCATGATATAGAAACTCAAATGCTTCACGCCAATTATGGAAGTTCTTCAACTACTCAAATTAAGATGCGAGTAATTGAGAAAGAATTTGCTCTGTTTACATTCCGAACAAAGAAAACTATTGTTCACAACTACGAGGGATTGAAAAATTTTTAGCCCAATATAGATCGCAAAGGTTTTCGTGAAAGGCAATATTGCCAATTTTTTCTGTAGTTCTTGTGTTTAAAGAAAAATACAGGCCTGTAACTATCTTATTCTCCTGTACAGAGGCGTCGAAGTGTGAAGGGTGAATAAAGATGGCGACTGTTGAGAGAATCAAGCACTATGCAGTCATTGAGTACTTTCATTTAAAGAGAATGTTCCAAAACAAATTCATGAAGATACGCAGAAAACGTTAGGAGAATCTTGTCCTTCATGCGGAAGGGTCAAAAACTGGGTTGCAGAATTTAAGCGTGGACGAGACAGTGCCGAAGATACACTCTTCAGTGGGAGGCCTGTTACCGAGTCGACAACTGAAAGTGTGGATAGAATTCAATTTCTCCCATGAACGACCTCACCATATTGTGGTGAATATTTCTTAGGGACCCGCCTAGGTTTCTTCGAGGTGGGTCCCTTAAGCACTAAATGCAGATCAGAAGCTGTTGTTGTTGTTATTTGGTTTTTAGGAGCATTAGCAAATAAGGCCATATTGCTCCGGGAATATGCGGTGGTCATTTCCTGACCTTTCCGCATCTTCCGTTTTTGGTGGTCACGAGCTCGAACCCCGGTCTGATCAAGAAGCGTGTGCTACGCACTGCTGCTCCTGCCCACCTGGCTACGGAGGCGCCGAGATCAGAAGCGGAAGGAGTGAGGTGTTGTCATGAGATTGTGACATATTTTGAAGTTAATGAAGCTCAGTTTTTGGGGGAGGTATGTTACTGTGAACGAAACATGGGTGCACCACTTTGACCCAGAAACAAAAGAACAATCGAAACAGTGAAAGAATCCCTCTTCTTCCCCCCTCTTAAAAAGTTTCGAGTGCAGAAGTTGGCTGGTAAAGTCATGGCATCTATCTTCTGGGATGCGGGAGTGATCATGGTTAATTTCCTGGAACGAGGTACCACTATCAATGATGAGTATCGTTCTAACCTACCAAGACATTTCCGCGAGGAATGGAAGCTTCAGAGGGGTGTAAAATTGGCCAAAGGGTCATCTTGCATCTAGAGAATGCATTGGCGCACACAGCATTTGTGACTCAGACGTTACTGTGGGTTCGAGCTATTACCAGCATTCTCTACTCACTGAATTTGGCTCCCTTGCACTATTTTCTATTTGGAAATCTCAAAAAGGACTTGAAAGTACAGGAATTCGACCATGACAATGCTGTGATGGATGCAGTCTACAATTGGCTTGAATCAAAATCTGAATTTTATTCGAGCGGGTCACGAAAGCTAATGGACCGTTCCAGAAAGTGTGTTCACTTAAGGGTGTGTTGAACTGTGTTGAAAAATAAAGAGGTTTCACAACTTTCCAACATCCCTTCTATGAGATGCTAGAAACTTTTAAACTTCTCCTCGCTATATCATACAGAAATAGAATAGTCTGTATGTATCAACAAATAAAATAATAAATAAATTGAGATAAAGGTGGTCTTCAATTCTCCCTGATTTGTCAATGGGGATTTAACGATAATAATTTTATTGTTACCTTTCAAATACATTTCAGCTCCAGAATGGCTGTTTTGCCCCACGAACAGGTGCTGCGTTTATATAGATTAATTTATGCACAACTGAATGATACAAACGTATAATGGAATATATAATAAATTATGTTTATAAATCTGTTTTTTTTTATATGAAACATACGATTTACTGTGTTTTAAGCAAAGGACTACTAGTTGTCCAAGATTTTCACAAAGATACTTTCAAGAAGAATAGGTACAATACTTGATGGAGCAAAACCCAAAGAGCAAGCAGGTTTCGGAAGCGGCTTTAATACAACGGATCACATCCAAACAGTACAGCAAGTTATACAGCGGCACAATGAATACAACCTTCCATTATGTATAGCCTTCATCGACTACGAAAAAGAATTCAACTCAGTCACAAAAAAAGCAATAATCAACGCCCAAAAAAAACCAAGGTGTAAACAGAGTTTACATCAATATTCTCCAATCAATATATGAAAAAGCGACTGTGTGAAAAAGGCGTCCGACAAGGAGACACAATCTCCCCAAAACTATTCTCTACCTGTTTAGACGAAATTTGTTGCAAGCTAAATTTAGATAATAAAGGACTCAAGATAAATGGAGATTAGCTGAATCACTTACGATTTTCAGATGATATCATTCTCTTTGCCAATGATCCGGAAGAATTCCAGCAAAACATTGAAAAACCGCAGCATGAAAGCAGGAAGTTCACTTTGAAGATAAATATCAAGAAAACACAGGTTATGTTCAACAAATTTCCACACCAAAGAAAATCATGGTCCACAGACAAGAACTAGAAGTGGAATGGAATTTAAACAGATTTACCTTGGACAAGAAATTTCAACGGATGGAAACATCATGATGGAAATTGAACGGAGCATAAAATTGGGTTTGGCAAGCATTTGGAAAGGGTAATACTGTATAGTTTTGAAGACAAACTTGCTACTTTGTCTCAAACGAAAAGTTTTTCATCATTGTAACTGCCCTGTTAGGAAAGAGAGGATACATTGATCCTGGTTGTAAAACATGGACACAATGCCAACGCTTTATAAAGACTGAGGGGCCACATAGAGAAGTTGTAGTAGGATTTTAAGAGCATCAGTGATTAAGATCATATTGCCCCGTATACACTGTCTGTAAATTGCGTGTGTTCTGAGGGTGATTTTCTGTTTGCTGGAAGAAAAACCCGAGTTTCTGGGAGAAAAAACCAAGATACCCTTGCCTGAGACCGACTAACTCAGCCACATTGGGAAAAAGGACCATAAAAATTGCTCACATCATCGACGAGATTCGAACTCATCTTTTCCACCCAGTGTGGGGAGAATGGCGATTCTACCAACCAGTGCTGTAGTCATAAAATTAGCAGAAAGTATACTCTGTGAATATTACGTATGCAGAGAGTATACTGTGTTTATTAATCGAATTCCAGAGGGTATACTGCGTGTGTGTGTATACATATCGACGAGATTCGATCGTGCTAGCAAACTTCCTGTATACAGGGTGTCTCAAAAATACAAGGCATAATGTCAGGAATGAGTTCCTCATATGTAGACAATAAAAATATTTTATATCAACACATTTAGATAATAAAGACAGTTCCGGAAATGCTTGGTTCCCAAGTTATTAACCGGAATGTGTTATCTCCCGCAGGTGATTTCCTTCATCACAAGGTACTGACAGAATCTGGTGGTTTTCCATTCCGACAATGTACTCAAATCAGGAGCAAGCGGATATGCACTTTATGTACGGTTTGCGGACGGCAATGCTCTGGAGGCCCGTCGTTTGTACCACGAAAGGTTCCCAGAACGAAGATGTCCAGACAGGAAAACGTTTGAAGGTATCCATCGCCGCCTTTGTGAACATGGGACCTTTACACCTCGTGCTGCCGACAGAGGACGACCAAGATCTACGACTCCTGAAGTAGAGGAGGAGATTTTGGCTGTTGTACATGCCACTCCTGGAATCAGCACACGCAGAATAGCAATGCAACTGGCTGTTCAACGTTCGACTATTTGGAGAGTGTTGCGAGAACGCCAAGGTGTATCCTTACCATCTGCAACGGGTACAGGCCTTGTCACCAGAAGATTACCCTGCGCGAGTAATGTTCTGCCAGTGGTTCTTGCAGCAGTGTGGTACAACTCCTCACTTTCCTGCCTTAGTGATATTCTCAGATGAAGCACAGTTCACACGAGACGGAATCCAAAACTTTCACAATCAGCATGTATGGGCTGGAAAACCCACATGCAATTCTTCCATCACATCACCAACAGCGGTTCAGCCTCAACATCTGGGCGGGTGTTTTTGGTGATAAGTTAAACTCACAGGATAGGCGTACAGAAACTTTCTGTAAAACAACATGCCTGATTTCTTGGACGACACGCCACTGATCATTCGTCAACAAGCACACTTCATGCACGATGGCGCTCCCGCACATTTCAGCCACTTAGCCGTTAATTACCTAAATCGAAGGTTTCCTGGTCGGTGGATAGGTAGAGGTGGAACAACTTCCTGGGCTCCACGCTCAGCTGATTTAAACCCACTAGATTCCTTCTTGTGGGACCATTTAAAGTCATTGGTGTATTCGACTCAGGTAGCTAATGTGGAAACTCTCCGCAATCGAATTGTGGCAGGTTGGGAGACAATACGAAACATGCCAGGAATTTGGCATCGTCTTCGCGAGTCCATGAGACGTCGATGTGAGGTCTGTAGGCAGAAGGTGGACATTTTGAACAATTACTATAAGGTGATGTGAACAGTTAAGTGTCATAGAGAGACCTTCAAAACTCGGAAACAAACCAACCATATCCAGAAATGGTTGGAAAAATATTTTATACCAACTATGTTGATATAAAATATTTTTATTGTCTACATATGAGGAACTCATTCCTGAAGTTATGCCGTGTATTTCTGAGACACTATATATATGGCATATTACTTATATGTATTAAAAATAATAAAACTATTGCCTAAGAAATTTATTTTTTAATTTTAAATATTTTCATAATGTATTTGTTTTTCAAGTCTTTCAAAAACCAGAAGATATACGCTATTCACCTAAAAAAATCCATAGGCTATACGGCGTATACCGCCTGCTACCAACTGTGCTACCCACGAAGGCCACAGAGACGTATGGAGTGCCGAATTCTGTACATAAACAAAAGAGACAAAACAAAACGAAAAACATGTGCATGGATTCGTAAACAAACCAAGGACTGTGACATCACTGAAAGAATAAAGCACTTAAAATGGAAATGGGCAAGTCGCATATCAAGAAGTGAGGATAGATGGACCAAACGAATTGTGTAAGCGATACCGTTTGACATTAAACGCCCAAGATGAGGTGGATCGATGAAACTGAAATTTGCTGGTGTGCGACGGCAACAGAAAGCACAAGATCGCAGTTCCTGGAAACTTGTGGAGGCTTTCATCCTACAGTGGATCGACAATGGCTAAAGATGATGATGATGATGAAGCAAATGACATTTACTTATTTTTCCATTTTTTTATATAACCTTTCTCTGCTCATAACGTTCCATTATAAATGTTTTTTTATTCCTGCATTTCTAAATTACAATCCTTTTTGTTAACTGTTCCACTTCAGAGATTTTTAATGCTATTTCGAAATTCAATTCCTTCTAACTTTGTTTACGATATGATTATTATGTCATGAGAAATCAAAACTTTTCTCTGCAACCAAATTTGAACCACAAGCAACACATTTGTCCCGAATTTGTGATGTCTTTATTATTGAAATACTATGGCTAGAATAAGTTATCGCATTTTGTCGATCCCTGAAGTTACGAGAAATAATAACTTAACTATTTCAGATTCTAGTAATACATCTGCTTATTTTACTCTTTTTACTGAAGCATAAGAAATTACGGTTCAGTAAGAAGAGTAATTTATTTCAAATATTTATTTCACCTTCATACTTATTCTTGTATTCGAATATTGTATTCAGATCTGGAGATCGCATCTATAAAAAGATACAGATGTTCTAAAGAGGATTCAAAGGGGGGGGGGGCAGATTAGTGATTAGTGCAAATCGATGCACATCTGCGACACGGCTTAGAAGTTGGACTGCAAAGTTTGACAACCAGACGTTTAAGGAGAGATCTGATTGAGTTGTATAAAGCGCAGAAGGTGTTAAGTAGAATAAATGAGGAAGTCTCACCTCGTAGGCGAGACATGAACCAGGGGGAAAAACTATAACATCTCAGGGAATAACAGAAGACTGGATCTCACGAAATTCACTCACAGGCAGCGGGTTATCGAACACTGGAATAAATTTCCTCTCAGTGTGGCAGAGGCAGTGAGTCTGGCTAAATTCGATGCAGAATTGGGTGGTTACCTGTAGGAAATGGAGTATTATGAATATGTTTTATTCTTTTATTTTATATCCTCATTTTAGTCCGCTTCCTTGCATCATTTTGCTTTATTAATATTAATACTAATACTACTTTTATTAGATAATACAACAGTTGTAATTCCTAATCTCCACAGAGGCTGGCCTCCAGCATTAAGCCAAAATGTCAACCCTTGTTGCCAGATTAATCCGATGGGTAGCGTGCTTGAATAAAAATTAAAGGTCTCAAACTATAGACATTCTGTAAAGAGAAATATTTCAGTATCAGGCAGCAGTGCCAAAACGTGCAAGTACCGAACCAATCAAGCAGGAGTTCGAAGACTTTCTCGAACAGCACATACTTCGAATTTCCTGACATCTCACAGAATTTCTCCACACCTATTGAACCTGTGGGGGCAGTCCAATTTAGGTTAGTACTTGTTAAGTACTGGATACTCAACTGAAGAAAAAATCTCACGGAGTGTTGTATTAATGCCATTTTAAAGAATGTCACACACTCTGTGCCTCTTCTGCAATCTAAATGAAACAGTAAAAATCTTTAATAAACACTCAGTCCTTGTATTACTATATTGCTTAGGATAATCTGAATTATACTGAAATAACGATTTAGCTCCTCTCATTAAGATTTCTAATAAACCTCTCATTTGGTTATATTTTCTGAATACCGGAGGAAATGAGGAAAATAAGGATACGTCTCTGTTCACAAATAATCCAGTTTTGCGTGATTTCTATTTTCTGTTCAAAAGTATCGCCTAGAGAGGGGACGGTTGTGAAGAGCACGAAGCTGTTCTCGTTACGCTTCACAAGGTATGACTGATTGAGCGGGACTAAGTTAAGAAGTTAAATCTCTATAGAACATTAATAGCGACAGTACCATTACTACGGTTGCACAGTGCGCCAAGAGCAATAAAGCTAGTCGAGTATAATTTTTCCTCTTCCGTCAAACGATGGTCTGGGGAACTGTCCAAGCATCTTCTCATCCCCATCCCCCTTTCCCATCCGTTCAGTGAATGCCACCACTAAGAGCAGTCCGACAATGTTGGCGTGTGAAGCTTCCGTCCCGTAAATGATCTCTTTGTGAAGACACCTAGCGGTAAATTTAGAAACTAATTACAGCAGACATAGTAAGTCACCCAATTCCGAGAACGAAAACTGCAGTTTCACTAGTAGATCACTTGGTAGTTGGGGCGGAAAAAAAGGCCACTTTTCAAGCGCTCAAAGCACCCCTTTCGGGCTCGTAAAATATGAACTAAGGTAAGCAAGTAGCGACCCAGAGTCCCGATCAAAAGTGCCGACGTACCAAAATGGAAATGTACAACTGTAGAAGCAGTTGTACATTTTCACAAGTGCGTGTGGTTCAGATGCCCATTTTCGTTTGCCATGGTTTACAGTTGCTTCATAACACGGACAATTCCATTCTGATCACGGTGAGTTAGGGAATAGACCCTAATTAAACCACAGAAACATGAAGTGGTATCTGCAGAACCCTTTCTTTTGTTGTAGTTATAACTATTTAAGAAACGCTCTGGGCCCTCCTTTTTCCACATCACATCCGCAGCTGGTAGAAAACTTTTCCCTTGTTTTTCACACTTTCTTTTATACAGCTCATTTACAGAGAGCGTCAAAAGGGCTTTCTGTAAGTTGTGATATAACGTATTCCATTTGGTCCTGCTGCACCGAGTTTCGTGGTGGCTGGAACATGGTGCAATTCTGACATTGTGAAAAGGAGACTGTATGCAGCACTAGATGCTGATTCAAAATTGACAAAATTTTTTTCAGCTTGTACTTTGTATGCCTGCAAACAGGGTGAGTAAGGTGTAGCTGAAATTTCCATGAACGATTTGCCCAAAGTGTTTGCAATCTCTGGTTTTGTACCATTTTGACAGTGAGCATGGGCAGGTTGCTGCGTGGGTATTTTGAGTACATTTGTTGGCCTATATCGTTTGCGTTTTTGCGGTTCTTATAATTGTGGAAGAGAATGCCTTCATGCTTCCATTTTGCTTGTCTGCCTAATACATTTTGTTTTTGCCCGAACCTGTTTAAAGCGGATGAGATTCACAGTTGTTGAGAACTTCCCAAAGATGCTCCATACTCTCCTCTTCTTTTTTTAGTTGCACTGCATTCATTATTCCACCACAACTCTGAGCGTGCTGATATTTTTATGGATTTTTTTAGGAATCGTTTGGTCCGCTGCCTGTGGTTAGACATATTCAACTGCCAAGTTTATGGATGTTTTTTTGAACCTGCTTTTCATCCAATATTGCTAGCTGCTTATATATATCGCATTTAGCTTTGGAAAATTCCACTTGGTAATTCATTTCGAAAAGTAGGGAATGTTGGTATCTATGCCGCATCTTACATGGTAATGATCACTACCCAGTGGATTGCTGTTAATAGTCCATCCAAATGAAGGATATATTATGGTTGCTGAGCATAAAGAGACATCAATAGCTGGAGTAGTTCCTGTAGGAAGGTGCGTATAAGTGTGCTCCATTATTGAGGGTTATCAGACTGTATTGGACAAGCAATTTTATCATTTCATAGTTTGTCCACGGTTTTCCAGGTTTTGATTTCCCTACAGCGAATAGTGATTGTTGATGTCCACGCTAGGATGCAGTAGGGTTGAGGAAATTGTACCACTAATTCTTCTAAGTGGCATAGCTTAAATTTTGGTTAAGGGGCAAGTATAATGAGACTGTAGTTAAATCAAAGTCAACGCTGACTCTTGCTATAACTCCCTCAAGGTTTATTTTTGATGGGATTGGTTTCGAGGGTATCTGAGAGTTGATTATCGATACTATCCGGCCACATTGTTCCCACTGTGTGCAACACAATCTTGCCGATGTATTATGTAGTTGGAGATAAAATTATATGTGGAGTTAGAGTGGTTTCCTGTAGGCAGAAGGCGATAGGGTCATATTGTGAGAGGAGATCTCAGACGTTATTGAAATTACTACGATAGCCTCCACAGTTCCACTACAAGAAGGTAAGCATTATTTGAAGTTAGTGGAGCCCTCCATTTGTTTTCGAGGGGCTGAAGGTTTATATCGCTCAAATTTACCTTTCTCCTTTTTTGGAAAGTACGGTTTCCCTGTTCTATTCCTCGTTAGGAAATAGTTCTGTAATCTGGTCATCTCGGTATGAACTATCTTCTAAATCCATGTAGCCTGTTTGGTTTGTATCAGGAATAGCAGATACTGTAGTATTCTGTTGTGGAATGGTGATCTCTGGTTGTGCAGTAATCGGCGTATTTATAGCTTTACTCTGTTTGCTTGTCGTTTGGTTTATTGGTACGGCGGTCTATACCGACCTTGACACTCAGCTAGTGATTCGCTTGGTGGTATGGTTACCTCCGTTTGGATAGCAATTGTTACTTGAGCATAAGTGGCTTATTAATATTTAGGGCTGGTAAAGATTTTTGGCCTCTTGGTAGGTTACACTATGTTCAGTTTTGTATTGCTGTATCTTTTTTTCACTGCCTGTGTGGAAAAAAAAAAAAAAAAAAAACTCCTTGAAATACGCCGGATGTGCTTCTTTGCAGTTAGAACAATTGGATGTTGTGGCTGCTCCTCTGCAGACTGCCTGTGCGTGTTCAAACTTCTAGCACTTGTAGCAGCGTAAGGGGTTTGGAATGTAGGCTTTAACACGACAGTGTTAACTCACTTTGATCATTGTTGGTGGTTTGGGATTGTCAAAAGTAAGGATTATGTTCCGAGTGAAAACGAGTATACTGTCCTTCTTTGTCATAATTCGTCTTACATTGATGACTCGTCGATCTCGCAGTTCTTGTTTTAACTCTTTATTTGACAGATTGATGAGGTACCATTCAGTGATGACACCTCTTGATACCCTCATGAAAACGTTTGGGTTTGAGCGGTAATAGAGGCTCCACAAAAAAAACTTTAGTTGTCACTGATCTAAAACTTTTTTAAAATTTTTAGAGCAGTGATAACTTCAACCAGTATGTCTTAAAATCTTAGGGGTACTTACTGTGCTTCCTAGGCATTTTTTCACTAGAAATGGCGAGAGTTTTCCAATCGGTTGTTCTTGAGCTCAGTGGATAATTAGGAATGTTGCAGTTGGGATTCTATCTACGCCAGTCTTTTAATGTTTTGCTACGACAGAACCAGGTTCTTTTTGGTTTTTCTCTGTCAGGGTTTTATCTGTGCACTCAGTATATTCCTGGGTTCAGGGAACCGTTCGCTACATTTCGCCCTGGAAGGGAGAGCTCCCCCCCCCCAGGTTAAAGTGGAGGCAGTAGCAGTGCCACCTTGTGACCAAGCGGTAGAGGGTTAGTAATAAATAAATACAAAAAGAAAGAAAGTTTACTTCTACTCCTACTCCACTAAAGTGATTTCTTTACTAAGGGTTATTTAATTGAGTATTAGTGTAACACGGAAAACACGATTTTATTTCTGAGAGAGAGAGAGAGAGAGAAAATTCACCGACAAAGACACTTGATCACAAAATCGTTTGGCACATGGGCCATTACATAAACTCTGGAAGCAAAGTATTCCAGAATTTTTGAAGCGAGGGCATGCCAAAAGAATATCTTTTACTGAAAATTGAACTTCGTATTGAGCACAGAGAGAGAGTTTTATTAGCTAATAGGTGATAATGCTTAGGATGTGTGTGGTCAATTTGCAGTCTAGCAAGCATTACTTCTCTGATTTTTTTCTGCTGTTAGAGTCCGAACGGAGGTCTTTGGAATGCCGAGAAGCTCCGAAATCCAAAGTGCGCTAAATTCTTCATTATGGAATCCTACCACTTGACTATCCACATTCTAATCCGCTGAGCGCAATTCCACGTGACTTTCTATTTCATTTCGATTCATTTATAAGAATATTTTAATTATTTTAAAGAGTCTTGAGTTCTGATAAAATATACGACTGTTTATCAAATTAAGGTTATTTGTAGAGATCCACAGAATGCTCTTAGTAGCGTTTGAGATTCATCACATGTACAATGTGTCCTGTTTCAGTAATTCTTCTCTCTCACAAATTGTACCAGATGATGCGATGTTTTTATCGTCAATATTAATAAGAATTTAACAAATCGTAGCAGTTTATACAATCGGCACTGTATGTGAATTGGAAGTGTTTGTGATTTATAAAACATTTTGTTTTACATTTGTAAAATGAATGCTTTAAAAAGCCGGAAAAATCTTGGTAGGCGATTTTGTAGTACTGTACTGGCTGTGTTTCATTGTGCAACGTCGGATGTTTTAAAACGAAATCCAAATTTTTCTTGCATTATAGAGCACTGTGAACAACTGCACTACTAATCTCTACCCCCTCCACGACATTTCCGTAGCTTATCTTTCGGTGATGTAAGATGCTGGAATATACAGCCACCTATATACACACACACACGTAAGTAATGCAAACGTCAGCAGAGGGCTCAGTTCCAACCCACGTTCGCACGGCATAGCAAGGGCGGAGATGTTTGTTTTTATTTCGCCTAACCCATAACGTCCTGTTGGTCTTCCTGAACCCAATAGCTTTTACCACTCCCAAAATTAGCCCGTCAAACAAGCCGACACCTTTAATGCATCGTTTTGCTGTCCTCTGCTTTTCTCCCCGTCAAATCTTCACTGCAGCTTTCTCAACCCACATGGATGCGGAAATAGAGTACCGAGGCTGTCGGACCACGTGGGTTTAAGTAATCCAAGAGTGGGATTTATTGACTAAGGAAGCCACTCAGAAACACATTTCCTGCTTTCTATTAGCATATTGTTCCCTTGTTTCAGCAGTGGATAACTGCTTGCCACTCATTTGGACAGGTCTGGGTTCTAATCAACCTTATCGGAAGAATTTTTAAAGATCTTTTCATTTAGGACTGAGCTAACAGGTCTGAAGTGGTGTACAGTTTACTATCGGAATATACATTGCTCCATTTTTTTATGCAATATATTACAGATATGTCTCACCAAAAGTGTGTCAATAAGGGGTACTGCGAAATATGATTTTTCCGGCCTCCTAGAGGAATTTCATAACGAATTCCATTCGCTAACTAAATATAATAGGCTAAATAAATCAACATATTCTTCTACTTGCAAACTGGGCAGTCACGTGACGCATTACTATATCAAGGACTATAAAAAACAACTCTCTATTACCAAGAAGAAAAATACCAACGATGTGAACATCATTATAGCGAACTCTCCAGTTAAAAAAGTCACCCAACATAAAGATTTGGGTGTCATCTGGGACAAAGACCTCACCTTCTTGCCTCACTTTAATGCCACTCGAACGAAAACATATTCGGCTTTATGGGCAGTAAAACAAGAGATCTCCAACTTCCATAACCCGGACCTTATCATCAAATACATTCTTCGTTGCATTTTCCCAATTCCATTATATGCCTCGACTACATGGTCCTCAGCATCCTCATCATACCAAGCCAGGTTCGTCTCCCTGGAATTCTGGATCTTGAAATGTCTAAATAGGGTTGCCGGGCTAACACCTACAATCTCAAAATCTGTTCTGGTCACCAATCTTAATACGCTTCCTTGGAGGTATCTCAGCATCTCTAGGAACGTTCTTACCCTCTCTCAGCTTCTATCCGGAAAACTGAGCTCACCCGATATATGGGATATCGTCGCCTGACCGTCCGACAGGAGAAGATGCCAGTCCAACACCTCCCCATACAGATCGAAGCTGCGTAGCATGTCCTCCCTGGACGACATGTTTCCACATAACTCCTTCCAGATATTTAATAGATTAGCCATAGACGTTGAGAAACTTTGCAAGGACAGAACCTACAGAGCTTCCATTATTGCAGACATGTATGCCTTAGTCATGCTCTAGGTGGACTCTCTGTGATGCCGCACTATGCACGCTCCGATGTATCCGTATGCACTTTTTTTTGTTGTAACTTTATGTTTTTGTATTTGTTGTAACTTTATGTTTTTGTATTTGTTGTAACTTTATGTTTTTGTATTTGTTGTAACTTTATGTTTTGTATCTTCACCAATGGCTGTTTAAGGCCGTATATTGTATCTGGCTCTGTATACAATGCATTTGTCTGTATTTTATGTTTTATCTCTGTATGTAACTCATGTCCTCTAGCTGCACAGCTGTAAAGGGACATTTCTTCGGAAAAAATTAATATTAATAATAATAATAATAATAAAAAAGTCACAGAAACAGTGGGAGCTTATTATATAACTAATTATAATAAATCAACTAATGAGGCAACTGATGAGTTCGAAAGCAAAATTTTAAAATTGACTTCTTACATCATTCGCAGGATCGGATCTAGACTTTTTTTTCTGGAGGGACATATAATAATGATCATATATGCGATTAACAGGAGTTAAATTAATAGCATAAAAAACACTGTACTTTATTAAATTTCACTCAGGCTCTGAGGAGGCGATCGCCCGGATTTCCCCTTGATAGATCCACCATTGATCTTTTATCGTGCAAAACAATTGTTTTGAACAATAAAGATCACTGTTTTATTTTTAAAAAATATATTTTTTTCTTAATTTACGTTTCATAGACATTCTGGCTGCGCAGTAGAGACAAGACAGACGGAACCATTTCGTTCGGCCACAAGTATAAATAGCAGAATAAACTACAGGAAGGATCCTCGCAGGTGGCACAGTTGGTAGAATCGCCGTTCTCCCCCCACCGGATGGAAAAGACCTAAGTTCGCATCCCGTCAATGACGAGACGAATTTTTATGGGTATTTTCTACAACGTGGAAATAGGCCCATAAAACCACACACACGCCATTTACAGACATAATATACACACCGCAATATGGTTTCAAGTCATTGATACGCCTAAAGCCTGCAACCATGGGAAGGGACTTCGCAAAACGTTATCTCACAAATGCACTTTTTAAAATATATTTTAAAAAATTTTAGATAGGCGTACAAAATTTACGAGAATATAAACGTAGTTACCCTTGTTCCTAAGAGAGCAAAATTCTTTTCTTTCCCCGAGTTTCACGTAAACACAATTCCAAACATCAACAAACACTTTTCCACACCAAATAAATTTTATTACTATAACAGCAGAGACAGGAATACAATTTACTCATTTCATTTGGTTTTTGTCACCTGATATTACTAAACGAAAGTAAGCTCAACTTTCTCATTAGATGCAAGTTAAATTTCCTTTTAAATAGTGGCATTCTGGGTTGGGAACGATCTATACTACACTGGTGTGCAAAACTTAAGGACCAACACTATTTCTAAAGGTTACAACCACAATCTTTACTTAAAGTACTCTTTACTAATGAGAGTAGATTCAGTCTCAGCAGCGATTCTGGATGTCAGCTAATCTGGCGAGAGGTTGGCATATGGTATCACCACGAAAACATCACTGAAAGGGATCGACATGGCGGTCGAAGTGTTCTCGTCTGGGGAGGCGTTATCTTGGATGGACGTACACAACTCCAGATAATGGAAGGCGGTACTATAACCGGTGCACGCTACTGTACTGAGATAAACCTCCCACATGTGCGTCTGTTCCGAGGTGCCATTGACCCCGAGTTCGTGTTTATGGATGATAACGCCACACCTCATCGCACTGTAGCTGTTGATATGCTTTTGGAAAGTGAGGCCATTGTTCGTATGGATTGGCCTTCCCGTTCTTCCTCCCCCCTCCGATCTAAATCCCATCGAACACATATGGGACGCTCTGGGGAGACGCCGAGCGGCACGTCCACACCCACCAGAAAATTTTCACCAGCTGAAGATGGAGCTGACAGAGGAATGGACGATGTTACCGCAAGAACTTATCAACAACATTGTTCTAAGTATGGACAGGCGGTGCAAAGCATGCGTCATTAGGGGTGGCCATATCTCCTACTGAGGATTTTCCCTTTGTTCCATCTTTGGCAGTGATGCATCTGTATCATGGCAGCCAGTGTTATGTTGCCATTTTTGAATAAAGTCCCTTTGTACCGTTTTGTTTCCGTTGTAGTGCCGGTGTTGTTTCCTTCATCATTTCTGTACCTCACGAGGTTCCTTTGTTACGCTTTTCCCATATCCAGGCCACTCATATGAGAAGCTACAGGTGAAAACCTGACTGGTCCTTAAATTTTGCACACCAGTGTATATATTCCAGCATATAAGTTGATCTTTGAAGCATTAAAGGTACCTGTTTAAGATTAGAAAGATATGAATCACTGAAAATATAGGGGAAGGATGGACAAAATAATGGAACCACCTAATATGAAAGTATCAGTTTTTGTAATGGCTGTATTGACGTATTTAAGAACATGCACTGATTTTGTATTATTTATTTTGTTTTGTTTCTTGCTGGTAGTACTGTGGTTGTACAAGACGATAAAAGCTGATTTTAATTTAGAGGTGATATAAAAAGTTACATGAATAAAATGACAGACCTATCTGAATTACAAAGAGGTCAAGTGGTTGATGCGCATTCAGGAACTTTAGTGACTAAAACTGTTGATTTGTTTAATGCACCCAGGGCAACTGAATCTAAAGTAATTTCTGCATTCACCAAGAATGGAAAAACAAAATCTGATGGGACGAATTGTGGCACAAAATGGAAGCTGACTGAGACCGTCGGAGATTGAAAGGGATTGTAGCCCGAAAACATAAAAGTACTGCCTCAAAAATAAGTGCAGAACTTGATGTGAGCCTCAACCTGATGTGAGCCTAGTTTATAGCAAAACAGTTCGGCAAGAAAGAAATAAAGCTGAAATTTATGGCAGAGTCAACAATTTCATCATTTTCGAGCCACGTTTCATTTAATGTCAAGATATTCGATTCCATATATATTCGATATATGGAATTGAATATCTCGAATATCGATAGATATATTCGATATATGGAATTTGAATATCTCGAATATCGATAGATATATTCGATTTCAAACGATTGTTATTCAAACGTTTCAATTCAGTTCGAAGATCTTGCATCTTAGGTGCGTTACAACCGCGAGCATGGTAGAATGTAAAGTCGTCTTTCTGATTTCTGATGTACAGGCCGTCGATGCTTCTAACTCTCGACAATGCAACGTATACCAGTTGCTGTTCGAGACTCTTATCGTAATCGAATACGATTTCTCTGAAAGTTCCACCCTGAGATTTATGAACCGTCATGGCACAAGCTTCAACCAAAGGAAATTGGATTCTTTTGCATTTAAGCATTTTGCATTTGAAAGACACTGTGGAGGAACGTCTCGTAATCGGAGTCCAGCCAGATTTTAATATGCCACGATGCGACAAATGTGCAGGGGAGACTTGAGACGACTCTTAGTTGCAACATTCTTGCTTTCGAAATGTAACCACAATCTTTTGATTTCTGTTTCTTTTATCTCAACGTGCTGTAAAGTTCCGATCGCTCAATTGACCAAATCATCTTCAGCATCGATGTTTGTAGTGATCATGTAAGGTTTTCCAGTCGATAGATGCAATACGTATGGCAAATCTCCGGTCTCTACTACGCTCATTTGATGGAGTTTTGTTCGCATACTAGTCAACTGTTCATATTATTCACTTCGACTGGAACATTTATGACTTGTCCGACGATACCATAACTGCCAGTTTCATATCGCAAAAGTCGAATCTGCATGAATGGCAACCTAGCCGACACCAACCGTTCGCTTATACAATCGAGTGGCGGTAAATTCGATGGAAACGGATGATACATGAAGCCGTTGGACCTGGATAACGACGGTACACTTCCAGTTTCTAAGCTTGTGAAGCATGTATTGCAAAGCACTCTGGCCAATTTGGGGAAATTGTTGGAACGCCTAGTTGCCCTAAGGTTGAACACTCTTTTCCTTGAAAAAGATCTTCTTGCGTCCAACCAGTATGGTTTTTCTCCAGGCCGATCTTGTGAGGATGCCCTTGTAGATTTTATTTGCCATGTTCAAAACTCTCCGTTCAAATACACATTGGCTATATTCATAGACTTTGAGGGTTCCTTTGATTCCCTTTGGTGGGATAGCGCCCTCGAACGTCTACGTTCTGCAGAATGTCCTCAACAGTTATATCTTCTTGTCAAGAACTACATTACAAATCGATCTACTTTACAAATCACAGTCAGATCCAAGCATAACCAGATTCTACGTCAAATTTCTAGAGGGTGTCCTCTGGATCCATCTTAGGACCGTTATTCTGGAACGTGGTGTTACAGGACTGCATAAAGAGAACATTTGAAAATACCAAGATAATGGTTTATGCCGATGATCTAACAGTACTTCTCAGCGGTAACTCAAGATCTGCCTTGGAAGCATCAGCTAGAATAGTCCTAGAAGACCTACAGATTTGGACCCACGAAAATAAATTGAAGATAAGTCCTTCCAAGACCAAGATCATGATTCTTGGGGGTAAAGTTTCATCCGGCGTCCACCTATGTATAAAATTGGCAATGCTCAAATCCCTATAGTCACGGAAACTAAATTGCCTGGGAATTATTATTGACCATAAATTGAATTTTGGGACGTACTTGTCAAGCTTTGGTGGAAAATTTAAACGCTTTGCCAATGTTGTAGTTAGAGTTTCTCGAAATGAGTGGGGCCTCTCCAGACGATCCTTGAGGCTCTACTATACAGCTGTATTTGTCCCTGTGGTGGCTTGATGCAGGCGCATGGTTCCATAGGGTCAAAATTGTAAAGTTCCACACTAAATTGATGACACTTCAGAGAATAATGTTACTAAGTGTTCTGAAAGCCTTCCGCACAGTCTCAACGGCCGCACTTCAGGTCCTGGCGGGTTTCCTGCCTCTCAACTTACACGTGATCTACAGAGGATTGACCTACAGACTAAAACGTAAAATTCCTTCAGAACTCTTTGGTGGAACCACAGTAAATTTTGACTTGGATGTCAAACGTGAACGTAAAAGAATTCTGAATGAACTAAAAACCCTTTGGCAATCTAGATGGGACACTTCATCAGTTGGCTATGTTACGAGAAAATTCTTCCCCGTGGCCTACATATTGATGAAAAAGAAGATGACTGTCTGGTTCAGTATGAATATGTTTACTTCATACTTGCTGACTGGTCACGGTTCGATGAACATGAAATTATATAAATTTAGATTGTCAACAACAGATCTAGGTCAGTGTGGAGAGGTTGAAGGCTGGCAACTTGTACTGTATTCATGCCCAAACTATACGGATTCTAGGGCCAGGCTTAGGGAAGCAGTGCCTAATCTTTCCACTGGTCAAGAGTCACTGTTGGTGCAGGATGCAGATAATTACCGAGCGCTGTAGTTTTTTGCAAAAGAAGCTTTTATGAGAAGACTTGTACAGTCTCAGATGACAGCAGTCATTCACGCCTCTGGCCCGAACCCAACTTGACATGCAATTTGACGTTTACGACGAACTGTCTGGCTGTGTCCTCACCAGTTTATAGAACAATAGATTTTGCTGTAGATGAGTAAATCTCAACTTTTTTTTTTTTTTTTAATACGTGGCGTATTAAAAAGGAGGAAGGGGGGAGAGAGAGAATCTATCTTTCTCTCTCTTTGTTTTTTTAATATACCACGGGAATCTCTCTGTTTTTTTTTTCCTTTTTTTTTAAAACGCCGCGGGAATCCATCACTCTCTCTCTCTCTCTCTCTCTCTCTCTCTCTCTCTCTCTCTCTCTTTCTTTCTTTTCCCTCTGGAGTGGGCCCCCAGAGGAATCTGGCCCACCTTTTGGCAACATCAGGTGGGCCAGAGTCTCGAATTGAGGCACCAGCACTACTAGGACTGGCCCACCTTCCCGTGGTGTTGACGAGTACACAGAATCATCTAGCCAGGTGACTGATGCTTATGGGTAGCCAAGTGGCCAAACACAACAATAGAATACACACAAACCTACGTCACACACATATCTGGCCCATTTGTAGTGATACTCTTCTTCACAGAGATACGAGGCGGAGATGAACTGACGTTCAAGGTCTGTAGGAACAAAATTATCTGCCCACATATATACAACACAGTGCAATACCAAAACAGTTAAACATATGACTGGCACTCAACAGTTGAGAAAATCATTGAACACATCTTTCCCGAAGGTGATCCCAATCTTGACAATATGCACCAAATTCAGATTCGAGCTGACAATGCCACTTACGAAGTTAGCCCGGACGTTGATCTTTTCACTGCTGTTGAACTTGTCCAGGCCTTGACCTGGTAGAATATGCAGTCTTCACCAGATTTTATGAGCTCTACCCTAATATTTTGTTAAATCTTTACAAGTGCCTCTTGGAAGGAACATTCCCCAATTTCTGGAAGCAGGCACTGCTTAAAATTATTCAAAAACCAGGAAAACCTAATACCAACCCAAGAGCGTACCGCCCAATCTCTCTGTTAGCCAACCTGGAAAAGCTGTTTGAAAGAATGATTGGTCCCAGAATCCAAACTGTCCTAAACTCACAAAACCTTTCATCCAACTGGAAGTATGGCTTCAAGAAAGAATCCTCCGCGGAAGATGCCATTTCAGGCCTTGTAAAACACTGTACACATTCCACAGCAGTCTATGAGATGGCTATCTTTGTGGATTTTGAGGGTGCTTTTGATACCCTTTGTTGGAGGAGTTCTCCCAGGTCCCTTAAACTGGCAAACTGTAATCAATATCTCTACAGAATCATAAGATCCTACTTCAGTAACAGATCAATTGAGGTCACTGCCCAACACCTGTCATATTCAAAATTTATAAACAGAGGTTGCCCACAGGGATCAGTGCTAGGACCACTCCTTTGGAACTCCGTACTTGACTAGTGGCTCACCAGAAGCTTTGACAACTGCGTCAATTTCGCTTATGCAGACGACTTGGTTATTTGCATTGCAGGAAAATCCAGAACCCTTGAGGACCAAGCAAAGATTGTCCTGGATAACCTAATAAGCTGGACCCTCACAAATAAATTAAAAATATCAAACACAAAAACAAAGCTAATGATTTTGAAAAACAGGATGGATTACCGCAGCCCCCCCCCCATAAACTGCTTATTCACGGGAAGCAAATTTCATATGTGGCACAAACTAAACACCTTGGCCTAATATTGACCTAATATTGGACGACAAGCTCAGTTTCCAACCACACGTGAACAGTTTAGCAAACAAAACCAAAGCCTTCACTGCAACCGTCATCAGGATCTCCCGTTCTAAATGGGGACTCACCAAAAGAACCCTACCTTTCTACTATAACGTTGTGTTATTGCCAATTGCCTCCTGTGCTGCTGGGGTCTGGTCCCATACAGATCACTAACAGTAAAATCCAGGCCAAACTCCTTTCCATGCAAAGAACCATGCTGCTTGCGACACACCGAGTACCAAGAACAACCTCAACTAATGCACTGCAGGTTCTATCAGGGGCCCCTCCCCTGGACCTATATATAACTTATAGAGGCTTCATTTACAAACACAAAAAAGCCCTACCAACCTCACTCCTTGGAATAGACTGTAATGCATCTACAAATATCAAACAGGAAAAAATAAACCTATGGAATAAACTCCTCTCCCTTTGGCAGGCTAGATGGGATGAAAGGCCCACTGTAGAGGTCCCAGACTTTTTATCCCGGATGTCACCTTTGCCATAAATAAGCCGCATTGTAATTGGTTCTACCCATCCATGAGCACGTCCTACATCCTAACAGGACATGATGCTCTTAAAGCGACACTGTTCCAATTCGGACTGGCGACAAATCCTCACTGCTCCTGTGGGGAAGAGGAATTCTGGAACCACATCCTATTTTCCTGCCCCAACTACGAAGAACAACAGACAACACTTAAAAATAAGGTTTAAAACATCCCAGAAGTCAATCTTAACACCTTAATTGAAAATGAGACTAACTTTCAAGCCCTCCAAATCTTCACCAACGACGTTTTCAGCAGAAGAATGCAGACGCTTCACCACCTGGATAATTCAATAAGCTCTTACTGAGCTATTCCCTGCGTCACCTACCAGTCATCCTGGACTTGAATTCTTTTGATCTCTGAGGTTGTTCAGAGATGTCAACCACTTTTGTTTTTATTATTATTATTATTATTATTGTTATTTTATTTATTTATTATTATTAATTTATATATTTATTATTATTAGTTTATATATTTTATTTATTTATTTTTATTTATTTATTATTTTATTTTATTTATTATTATTTATTATTATTATTATTTTTTTTTTTCTTTCTGCTGGTACTCAGAACTGGGCATCCTGAGTACGGGATTGCTGGCATCCACTGGTATTGCACTCCAGTGGATGCGGGATTTTAGCGCACTACTGAGGCGCAGATAATAGATTATGCCCGGTTCCACGTGCCTTGGGAGGGGCATCAGGCAGCAGTTGCTCAGGTGTTGGCTGCTCACATTTCAGGCTATGTTTACACAGATTCTATAGCCAAGACAGAGACAATCTGCGGAGATGGACCCAGATCCTGGAGCCGCTACAAACAGGCCACATCCATACACGCATACATAAATATCATCGAGTGTGCATACATGCATTTCTTTTACTTTTGAGTCTTGAGAGTTTTAATAGAATAGAATCTTTAATTTAAATACAATTAGTCCCGTCACGGCATGGTGGTGCCAGGGGTTTACAAAACAGGGGTTTTTTGTTGTGTTTTACAATTTTGTAAGAGAAGCTCCATTTTCTGCTGGAGTTTCTTAGACAGGTTCCAATGATTGTAAATAGAGAGTGTTTCTGTTTATGTATTTTTGTATTTATGTAAAAAAAAAAAAAAAGTCTAAACATCATTGCTGGCTAGGTACACCCTTTCATTGCAACGGTCTTCCCCTCTGGCGGTGCCGTCTTTCAGCAGGATAATGCGCCATTTCACATCGCTCGGATGGTTCGCGGAACATGAGGAAGACTTCCAGGCATTGCCTTGGACTCCAAATTCCCCAAACATCAATCCGATCGAGCATCTGTGGTTTGTGTTGGAACAGCAACTCCGATCTGCGGCATCTCAACCACGGCCCTTACAGGAGTTAAACGATCTGCTGGTTACGTGTTGGTACCAGATACCACAACACATTTAGAAATCTTGTAGCGTCCATGCCTCGCCAGTACGAGCTGTTTTGGCTGCAGTGGAGGACCAATGTCATATTAGGTAGGTGGTCATAATGTTTTGGCTCATCGGTGTATATATGTAACAGCAACAAGAGCGATACCTCTCCTTACTGATGCCTACATGTTTTGATGTCATGAACTTCTACTATAAAGGGAGTATTGTAATGCTTACTGCTTTCTTTACAGTTCGCTGTGCAGCGTAGTAAAATGTTATTATAAACTTGAAACTTAGATTTTACTAACAAGGGCGCGTCGATTTTAATAGATTCCCTTCGGTTTGAAAAAGGACTGAAGGAAATCGATTAGGATATTAATTCCAACTAGGACTATATAGTTAGTGTGTGCTAATGAGGGAGGGATTAGAAAAATCTTCCATTGGCATTTTACGAATAAAAGTCTAAATAAATGCAATTTTATTCGTTGAAGAGAAGGGTGCATCTCCAACCCTCATTAATCTATCTCCCTGATTCTATCAATTACAAAGAAACAACTCTGTCCTCAAAGATGGTGTTCTGTTGAACAAGAAATCATATCGCCTCTTTGCCAACATTTAACGAACTTTTAGCTGCCCTGGCAGCGAGGGAGAGATGACCTCGCACCTCTCTAATCAGAGTTCGGCAGGAGGGCACACCTGTCACATCTGTCCCTAATTATTATTAATCACCCCTCGCAGACAGACCTAACTTCTCCCACACAAACCCCTCCGGTGTTCCCCGTGGCCCATGGGAGGCACAGAAAAACTTTCTGCACGTGCAAAGGATGCGTATCACTGGACGAAAAATTTCCCTGAACTTCCTGTGTTCATTGTCAGAGCATGAAATGGAGTGTTCGTTTCGGGTTTGGCTCCAAAAGAGTTATTTTCACTTTCTGATTTTTTTTTTTTTTTTTTTTGAAGCTTTCTTTTAGCAACGGATTCATCGATGAATTCGATTTCTAGAGCGAAGCGGCCAAACCAACAGATACAGACGGAATTTAAAATGTAAAAACTTTTTTTTATGTAAGGTAAGCTGGAAAGAGGATCGCTAATCACTTATTTGAGAAAATTAAAATCCTGCTATACGGCGATTAAACGAGATATATAACTGCTTTAAAACATAACTGTACTGTACTAGTAAACAAAATTTGATAATGAATGCATCAATCTCACACTGTGAAGGCCCTTCACCAACCGTATCGAGCTACTTGCTTCAGTGGAGAAGAATCATATATTCCGGGGTATCACTGAAGTACTAAAAAACGTCTGAAATTTTAAGATTTTATAATCGAGTATAAAATCCTAAGCTTAAATCAAAAGCACGTGCTTAAGGTTAGAAAGACATGTGTTAATACCAATGTATATGTTGTTTATTACGTATTTCTTTTTAGACAAATGTACATTGTTCCACTCTTTTAATACCTAAGGATTCATTCATCGTTTTATGCTATATGTGGTTCTGCATACATTTACACCGCAAAAAAAAAAAAAAGCCATGTTGAAAGTATGAATTTGATTTCTTTTCTTCCGTGTTTCTTGATTCTTTCATTTGTGGTATCAATCTCCCCCCCCCCCTCCCCAAATCAAACTCCTGCTTATCCTCAAATGCAGATATCGTTGCCACTTCAAGCTTAAAAACTTGTGATTCGTTGTCAAAAATATAACAGCCCAATTCTAAAAGGTTGTTCCGTTGCCAGAAATAAAGAAGAAACTGCTCTCTTCCTATATATATATATAGCAAAACTAAAACTGCTGACTTATCAAACCTTCTAGAGAGGGAGAGAGAGAGATTATTTTTGACGTAAACAAGGGTCATCAATACAGCTTGCGTACGTGTGCGGTCGTCGACTAAGATACTGGTCTTGAAAATAACTGAAATTAATTACAAATAATGGATCGCTATTCTATCAGTTTTATTAACTGAATTGTATTCATATATTCTCTTATTTGAGATCAGAGGAAGAACAAGAATAGACGGGCCCTGGGATAAGAAAGGCTGTCCGTCGTCCGCGCAAAGGCGTTACTAAAATTTTCTCTCTCCAACAGGTTCCCGAACGTCCCCACTACATGATCTTTAATAACCATACAAATCCAGCCACCTGGTCCCCTGACTCCCCACACCGTTGGCGATGGACCTGCCGGTATGGTAGTTTCGCCACCACCTGTGCCAAGTGTATTTTATCATAAGTTTAATTGTTGCTGGACGAAGTGCAAACAGTCCGTTAATCTAGTTCCTGAATAGCAACTGGCAATCAAAATACCTAAAACTCGCTCATGTTATAAAAGAATTATTGTGACTTCAGTGTTTGGAGAGGTGCAGATATTGTTCGTTTTTTTGGGGGGTTTACGGTGCAAGGGCAACAAGGCCATAATTCTCCCTAACTATGAATGCCTAGTTTTATCAATTCGGTTGAAGTTTAGGCTGCATTGCAAAGTTGTATCCGTTTGAAGAAAGTAAAAATTTTGGCAACATATGGCAAATCTGCTAGGAGATGAGCAATTTTAAGAGAGAGAGAGCTTGGCGCGGAAAGGACTGTTATGGCTCTGATGGACTGTTGGCTCTGATTTAAGTTATATTTTTTCACTTTTAAAGCTCTTTTCTTTTGTTAATTGAAATAGAACTGGTTTCTATTTTTCATAGAAAATGGCTAGCATTTTAGCCAGCATCCATTTAAGGTGGAAGGGAGGGGGGGGGGGAAAGATTGCAGGCTCAAATCCCAGTTGCAATTGTGGGGTAGTAAAAGTTATTTATATTACAATTTACTTAATATATTCAGGCAAAAGAGCGCCCCAAAGTTGCCCTTACGTGTATCACAGGTGGTAGAATCGCCGTACACCCCACACCGGGTGAAATTTTTATGACCCTTTTTCACAACATGTTTGAATTAGTCAGTCTCAGGCGAAGGTAGCATAGTTTTTTTATTTCCGGAAACTTTTACAGGAGAAATTTTCTTTATACTCGGACAATCACATAAGCTCAGAAGGTTTCACAAGATATAGAAAATACAATAATATCACCGTATTTAGTATTCACAGAGCCCGGAGAGAGCAAAACTTTGGGGTTGTTAAACTTCTCAAAAATTCGAGAAATTTGTTGAATTTCTCGTTTTCAGGATAATATTGTGTACCCCATTAGATATTCTTCTTTGCAAATTGGTGAAACGATTTGGATCGTTGATTCAGGCCACTCGGGCTGCATTCGAAGTTGTCTAAAAAAGTATTTAAGATTACTGTAATAATTTACAAAAGAAAACTTGATTCGAAGGGACGAGGTATAATTGATAAGAAATATTTTTCCACATTTCGGAAGGAAGGGATTTTAACTCAATACGAGAAGAAATAGTCTTCTTAGCATTTCCTTGCTTGCAAATTGAAGAAAATTAAAAATTACCAAATCATTTTTGAAATTTTGTAAGGTTAGCCTAGAGAAAGCGCATGAAGCTTCTTGGACAAGTACTGAAATATGTATAAAAATCAAAGGTAGATCAACTGGGCTATGTTAAAATTAGGGTCTTTGTTGCATCTGTGATGTTCCAATGCTCAAAACAAATGGCAGACATTGCAACAGTATGGCAAGGTTCTTTGTCAGGCTTTGCTATTCAGTAATAAACATACGAGTGTTACAAATACGTCAAGTTCAGACTTTCATCTCATTAATCATGCTTCGTGTCATCCTTCTCAATGTTAAATTTTCGGAAAGCAAAATCTAATTGTAATTTATTCCAATTTCGTTTTTTCAAACGAATATTACCTTGGATATATTCCAATGATTGCCTCAATGGGCTGAACGTACCAGGAAGAAAGAAATATTGGCATCCTAAATACTTGCTTTTCAGATACGATTATAATACACGGGAATGCATCCAGTGATGCACCATCCTGTGATTCAGGTGCAGCTATAACAAGGCCTTAGCTTAGGTACCCGAACGCAGAAAGCTGTGAAAGTTACATAAAAATAAAAAATAAATAAATTATTGCATCAAGGCCAAAACTAGTGATGATACTCCACTAAACGTATCATACAAATAATTATGATTGGAAAACATATTCTTAATTTTATTTATTATTCCAATTACATTAAGTCACACACGCAAGTCTGAGGTTCTTATTTCTTAAGGTGAAAACACTGACACTAAGTGTTCTATTAATCTTAAAGGTAATGTTTCATCTAGCCAGTTTCGGGCAATGAGGATATGCTATGGGGAGGGGGAAAGAAACCCATTCTGTTGAAACTACAGCTTTCTCGACTGCGATAAAGGGAACCATACAAATTAAGAGATAAGTTCCTTATTTGGTTCGTAAGAAAGCTTGGGCCAGTAACGTTTTCTTCGTGAAAGTAGAGATCCAAAAGAACGACACATGAACAACACACCACAGTATGATTTTAGGACTGTTCTGAGCTCCAAATATCCAATTGGGTTCTCAGTGCGCAACAGTGATTAGCATTAGTAGAGGCATATGATGCAAGAAAGTAAACTTATGCAGCATCACCCACAAAAAAAAAAAACCGCTCCCATTTCACCCCTCCATTCGTTCCAAATACCTGTCCAGCTCAGCCTTAAATTTATTTAGGCTATCAACTTCCAGAACAAAAGATGGAAGTCTGTTCCACCAATCAACTATCTGCTGGCTAAAGGCAAACTTCCACACATCTATCCTGCAACTGTCTTTCCTCAATTTGAATTTATGCCCTCTCAGGTGATTATTCTGAGCAAGAGGAAGAATCCCATCAGCACTGAGCATACTCAAACCATTCAAGGCTTTGGACACCTCAATCAGATCACCTCGCAGGTGCCTAGTCTCCAGACACTGTAATCTGCAAAACTTAAGCCTTTCTTCGTAAGAGCAAACCTTCGTTCCATTCAGTAATTTTGTTGCCCTTCTCTGTACTCGTTCCAACAGCTCTACATCCTTCTTAAAATGAGACCTCCAGACCTGTATACAGTACTCAAGGTGTGGCCTGACCATTGCCTTATACAAGGGGATTATCACTTCCTTATCCCTGCTAGAAAAATTCCTGTATATCATTGACAAGACACCATGAGCTACTCCTGCAGACCGTCTGCACTGCTCAGAAAACTTCATATCTGCCTGCACAATAATCCCCAGGTCATTTTCGTTCTCTACCACTGTCAGCGTAGTACCACAGAGTTGATACGTTACTCTGGGGTTACTGCTTCCAATATGTAGTACTTTACATTTGTCAATGTTAAACTTCATTTGCCACCTCTCAGCCCATCTGCTGAACTTTTCTAGATCCTGTTGCAGCAGCGTACTGTCATTAGTGTCCTTAACAACCCTGCCTACCTTCGTATCGTGTGCAAACTTGGACATTAAGCTTGATATACCATCATCAATATCATTTATAAATACAGAAAACAACAATGGACCCAACACTGAACCCGAGGGACTCCATTAATAACATTAGTCCACGATGAGCAGTGTCCATTGATTACCACTCTCTGTCTTCTCCCACTCAACCATCCCTTTATCCATAGCAGCAATTTGCCTCCAGTGCTACACTGCTCCAATTTGTGCAGCAGTCTTCCATGTGCAAGTATCAAAATCCTTTCTAAGATCCAAATATATGATATATGATGGTCGACTTTCTAGCCAGGAGTAATGCTCATGTGAACTATTATAAATATTCCTCAAATTTCCATACGCCGGTCGGCATCATCTCCGTGAAGGTACAACTGGCGCCACACCTAACTAATTAGCGACCGGGACAAACAATTCACACTTCGCCCTACAACTTAAATTTTATATCATTTATGCGCTTTTAGCCCGGGATGCCCATCCCTTTTGTCTCTTCCTTGGCATGGCTATAGATTAAACACCCGAAACATATAACAATATCAATTATTCAGTCTCTTCATTGATACGGAATCTACAGGGCCTGTTTTTTTTTCCGTCCTAAATAGTAAAGTGGATATCAGAAACATGCTGCTGATGCCCGCTTGTGCAATTAAGGCTCCTATGAGTCTTTTCGAATTGAAACAGCGCGAAATTAATATCTCATGAGTTTAACCGTAACGAAAATGAACTTATATTCGACAGTGTGTGTGTGTGGGTCACTTGCTATTGTGTAAGTGCTATTATTATTGTCATGTTGGCCATTTTCAGGGGAGGGGAGGGGGGTTGTTACCGGCCAGCAAGCTGTTGTACGGTCATTAGGTGGCATCGCTTTCACCGTGCGAGAACTAAGAAGTAAGATGTCGCCTGAAGATTACGTCCCGCGCTGTAAACAAATATCTGGACAAGGCCTCCCACACTGGAAACGGAGTCTTATCAGGGGCTTACCCCCTCTAGTAGTAAACCTAACCCCCGGACAATGTACATCGTTCCACTGCCTCCCGCACGATATCTGATCGGCTCGTGCCAGTGAACACCTCTCTTTCTGACTGTTGGATCTCCTTGATCTCAGGAAGACCGTCATCAAGGTCACAGAGGTCATGAAGGTCACGACGAAGGTTTTTATCGCCACACAAAGACGTCATTCACGAAGCATCGCTTTTGGATGTGATGCCGCTCATTTTCCCACAGTCTCCATAGTTACAGCATGTAAGCGCACGCACGCACACACACACACACACACACACACATACATACGCACACGTTGTAATTCACAACGGACATTTGAACAGAGACAAATTCCACAGAGGCATTTCTGCGTTAAAATAAACTTGTGTGCTCTTTTCTAAACATATTTGGCAACTGCATTATCAAATGGTAGCAATGGGTAGTTGCACTACGAGCCAAATTTAGGCTTTCGTTTTGTGAAATGGGCTTTAAATTTTCAATATTAAGTACAGCTTTAAGTTTGTGATCTCGGATTAATAGTGTTTGCTGTATGCTCAGAGTTATGATTATGTTTACAAATTTCCTCTAATTAAGAATTGCAGGTATAATCCGGTTTAATTTCATTGTTTTTTGTTGTTATTGTTGTTGTTGTTGTTGTTAGGACAATGCTTTCCATTCTATTATTATTTTATTTCCTGCAGAAAATCGGCCAACGACTTAAAATTAAAACAAATTCCATTTTTGATGTTCAGTCACTGTGGGATTAGATAATAATTAACATTTCTTTCTGAAAATTACGGACTACAAGCGCACATCGAGGAGCTTTTCTAATATAAAGTTATTTGTTATACAAAGTACAGCGAAAAGTTCCTGGATATACCATAACAAATCTCTCGGAGATGGGAGAGTATAACCGGTACGATCATGTAGAACTATTATAAAAGTTTCGAAATGTTTACGAGGTGACGGACGGGTGGCTGATAGAGAGTGTCAGCCGCAGTTCACGTTCAAGTGAGTAACATAATGCTTCGCAGGAGTTTTCTCCATGATAATGATGAAAAACCAGTAAACGTGGAGCGTATATCAACGTCAAATATTTTTGCATTAAAAAAAAAGAATATAAGCAATTTCGAAATTCGTGTTGCAGAAAGGAAAGTGCCGAAGACACAAAAGGGCTTCCTGGATTGTTTCCAACAACTTTAAAATTTCTGGCAATTTCTGTTGATATTCGAGAACGCTGCACTGAAGGATACGTTGCTTAAAGGTAAATACTTTCACTCCTCTTCGAAAAACGAAAAAATAATTCTGGAAACTTGTTTTGATGTACTGCGTTCAACTGATAGTACTCACATTTACACAAACAGCGACGCATAAATAATTTCAATTGATTTTAGAAATTAAGAACAAGTTTCTGAATTTAAAACCGCGAGCGCGCGCGCACACACACACACACACACGCACGCACACACACACACACACGCACGCACGCACACACAGTGCAAAAAACGATATCAGTTAGACAGACGAAGAAACAGGATTAAATCCGATCTGATACTTTTAATAAATTGAAATGTAATCGTACATTTTTGCTGTTTTAGAGTGAATTAATAGTTTTTGCTGAGCGCTAAAGGTAGGAAATCAAAGAATATACTTCTGTTTATGTACAAAGGGTACTAGGAAAGTTTTGCAATACAGCTTTGTTTATTTAATTTTTTCAAAGTAATTTCCTCTACATTCAATACACCTCTCCATCCTCCGAAACCAATCTTTAAACCAGTTCTGCCAAGTTTCACTAGGGAGTAAAGCACACTCGTTGTCCCAAGCCCGTAGAAGGTCCTCATCACTGGAAAACCGCCTCCCTTTTAGCTTCATTTTCACATGCGGGAACAGTGCAAAGTCGCAGGGAGCAAGTTCTGGACTGTAGGGAGGGTGCTCGAGAAGTTTCAGTCCTGTCGTGGTCAAATATTCGGTGCAGGCTTTGGCACGGTGAGCTGCAGCATTATCGTGATGGAGGTACCAGGTGTCCATTCATGACTTTGGCCGCAGGTTCTTCATAGATCAATGACTTTAGGCAGGCATTGTTCAGTATACCACTTTTTTTTTTTTTGATTTGGTAGTTGTTGGCGCATCGGCTTCTGTGGCCATATTGCACCTCCAAGGTTTTTGTAGTACTTTGATCCAAGCCCGAGGCGGGAATCGAACCCGCGACCTTTGGGTTGCCGGGCAGGTACTTTACCCACTCGGCTAGCCCGGTCGGCAGTATACCACTTAGCTGTGACTGTCTCTGCGTGTTCAAAACGACACGTTCCACAATTCCACTCGATTTGAAAAATACAGCTATCATTTTCTTCTTTACAGATCAGGATTTTCTGACAATTACGGGTGTGTCGTCATCATCAAAGACCCAAACTTTGTTTTGAGCCTTGGTCGGCAGATCGTAATAGTACAGCCAAGTCTCGTCACCTGTCACGATGTTGTTCACATACCGAGATTGTCCCTTATCAAACTTTTTTAACATCTCCCGGCACCAAGTCACACGTCGTGTCATCTGCTCTTCAGTTAGTTGATGCGGCACCCAGAGAGAAC